>NW_022203700.1:0-2609 GCF_009176525.2 Contarinia nasturtii | reverse complement strand
TGGTTGGCCTGGATCAACATACGCTCCTTTACGTTTGGGGTTGTCGTAATAGACCCACTTTTCATCGCCCGTGACAATTCGACTCAAAAAACTATGTTTTTTGTGTTCTTTGAGATGTTCTCTGCATGCTGTGATTCGTGCTTTGAGTTGATTTTCAGTCAGTTGATGTGGTACCCATTTTCCTAGCTTTCGAATCTTTCCCATTGCATGTAAACGTCCGGAAATGGTTGCTTGAGTTACATTTAACTCCATTGCGAGTTCTTTTTGGGTTCGGGCCGAGTTTTCATCCAATAATGCTTGCAATTCTGCATGTTCGAACTTTTTTGGCTGACCTGACCGTTCTTGGTCTTCCACGTTGAAATCACCACTTTTGAAGCGTCGAAACCAGTACTCGCATGTTTTAATCGATATTTTATGGTCAGAACCATAAGTTTCCGACCATAATCGATGGCTCTCAGCGGCACTTTTCTTCGAATTAAAGAAGAAAAGTAAAACTTCCCGCAAATGCTGTTTTTTTGGCACATATGCTGACATGATTGTAAGCGAAAAAATTATGTTGTTCAAGTGAATAAAGTTACAGTATGGTCCGATGCGTTACAGTACAAGTTACGCCATCTGGTAGAAATCCCTCAAAATTAATTTATACACCCAATATTCATGTTTTCCATGTAGTTTTACAGCACACATGTATTTAAGTTCAAGCACAAATAAAGGCCCATTTACCACAACAAAATGTGTTATGTGCTTCACATTCCTACTAGCGCATTTCCAAAAGGACGAAATAGGATGTTCATGCTATAATGTGCAAATTGGAAATTTCTTGACAGTTCAGTATTTACGTTCATAGGTGACATTACGGTGGTTCAACAGCAGAATGTAGTGTATAGAAAACTAATGGAATTTGGTGGCATTCCTAACAATAGAATATTTTATAATTCAATAAAAATTAATTTGCATTTATTAAAAAGGAATTATATGATTTTTTAATGATTACAATTTTGATACACCAGACACACAAAAATTGATTAATCCAAACACTACGTACAGCGAATTTTTATATTTATAGTTATATCCGTGACCGAGTGAAAGAATCGAAATACGTTTTTTTTTCTCAAGAAATCGTTATTTTTAAAGTGAAATTACAACGTAATGGAAACAGCGCTGGATGTATTATTAATAGTTAACTAGTGGAAATAGAATGTGTTTTCTTTACACTGATAGTTGCTCCGAATAATTTATTTACGTCAAACATACAAATAGACTGGTAACAACCAATTTTCAAGAAAAATTAAAATTGAAAACATTGCACAAAAAAAGAAAATTTCAAACCAAAATTATAAAAAGAAGAAAGTTGTGTAGAAAATGAAGTTTAAGGAACTTGTGGTAGTGCTGTGTTATACTGCATTCGATTATGAATATAAAAGAAAAGGAAGAGAATAAAGGCTATATTTGCTGACAGAAAACAAAAAAAACTATATACTGGTTCCAATTTAATCAAACATGGAGATTTCTTTGACAACTGCTTATCGAGTACTACGATTACGGCTAAATCGTAAGACAATATAGATCTTTTCAAAACAACAATTTTACAATTTTACCACTTAAGGGCTCAAATTAAGTGGGCCACTGCCAAGACGTGCGAATTTCGAAAGTTCCTTTTGGGAGATTTTGAAATGTTCTGAAAATTACACTCTATCTTGTAGAAATAGACTAGAGAAACACGATAGGAGCAAAAAAATGGTTCCCGTGTCGCAATTAAAAAAAATAAAGAAGAAAAGTAGAAATGTCCATGATCCTCTCACTTTTCTAACTGCATCTTGGTCGACCTACAAATTGTTCTATCTTGTGAGAGAGAAATGTAGAACACATTTCAACATCGTTAGATTTTTTCTAGTTACCCTGATTTGAATCTTAAATCGAAGAAGTGAAGACGTGCTTTTGGTACCATGTCTTGTTTTTCCTTTTATAGCCAACTTATTCATTTCTTCTCAATATCTTCGATTTCTTTTAACGAATTTTTCTCGATTTAGTTAGTATTCTGCATTGATCTCAGTTACAATTGTGCTTTTGATTCGTTCTATTTTTCTTCATAGTTTTTTTGAAAATGGGACATTATCTTAAACAATCCACGAAAATAGTGAAAATAATGCACCAAAATATCGAAAAACCACTAAGGTTACACATGAAACTCGAAAAACAACTCTAATGGAATATTTTTTGTAAAGTGGTATACCCAAAATGCAATGCGATTTTCCGCTGTATCGATTTACCTTCTGTGATGGAAAAAATGGAATTGGAAAATGTCAAAAACAAAAATGTCACTTTTTGTTGCTTGATGTTAGTTTGATCGTTAAGTGTTTTATTGCCAAATGTTTGTCTCCCAATTTTTTGTGTTATTATTTTAAAATTTTGGAGGTGCATCGAATTACCGCTTGTTTCAATTTGCCCCCATTACCCCCAAATGTATATATATAAATGAAAGAAAAATGGTATATTTTCAATTTGAATTCATGAGTGCAAATATGCAGTGTTACTTTTTTACCGAATGTAACAGTGAAATTAATAAGTACAAAACACTTCGTTCGAAGTTCTCACTGTGACGCAATATT
>NW_022203699.1:0-1334 GCF_009176525.2 Contarinia nasturtii | reverse complement strand
AAATCAACACATCTCATGGAGGTTGATAAATTTAGAAAATTACATTTCAGATCATGTGCGTTCGTTTCTCTTCTTTTTTTTGGCATGAAAACGAAAACGAAAAAACGTTTCCAATTTGTAATGAAATAAATTCCAAAACAATAACAACAAATTGAATAACAAATTATAATGGAAATTATTGAATAACGAAAAAAAAAATGTAACAATTGATGTGAGAGGAATGTCGATTATAAAATATTTCCGGATTTTGTTTTTATGGTTTTTGTATCAACACTTACTTGTGTGCCGATCAATCGTCAATTTGAATTGTCACAGTGCTACCAATTCTACTCGTTCGGATGATAGATTGACTAATTGATAGTTGATTGAGTCTGAAAATAAAGCAACAAAAAAAAAAACATTTCGTGAGATAAGGAATTTAATTTTTTTTCCGTCAAAATTCCACGCTGCTATCAAGTAAAAAAAATATGATTGTAAATTGATTTGCACTAAAATTTTTTTTTGGTATTGTTCGACAGATGTGTAAAAGCAAATGGCCCGTTTATCATTTTTTTGTGTGTAAAATGAAATTTTTCAGCCAAATTTCAAATGCCGTTCGCTCCGAATGTTTTCTCAATCGAATCGAATGGAATAATTTGGTCGCAACATTTGAATGACCTACATTCTTGGTTGCGCATCGATCTCATTTGCACATTATCTATCACATTTGTACGTGCGACCAATACAAAAATCACATGCCTTTTTCTAGATGATCTCATCATCAGCCACGGCGTTTTGTTTCTGTTTGTTTTTTTGTTTTGTTTTTCTGCAGTGTAAATATATCACATTTCAGCTGGACGAGTGAAAATGATGCTGTCGATTTCATGGAATTGATCTCGTTACAAATGCCCGCATAATGTACGAGTAACCCAAAAACATACATCAATTTCGGTCCATTTGCAATTTGAGCATAAGCACAGATTGAATCGCTGTTATTTAATTAGCAGATTTTTATTTCTTTTTTCATTTCGCATAAATTTTCAAAGTTGAAGGGATCATGAAAGGACGACGTCGAAATAGAAGAAGGACACTGACCAACCTGGTGAGCAATATAAAAGACAGACCAAACAAAAACAAGGACCATCACGTTCTTTTTAAAATGCATAAAATGATTACTCACGTGCACTGAAGTGCATCTAAATTAAGTCGGTTCATGCGTATTGTATGTGTGTGTGTTTTTTTCTTCTCTGTTGTTTTTGTTCGTTTTAGTGTATACGTTTTCAAATGTAAAACAGAGCACATGAATTTGTCGACAGCCGGTCGTTTTAGGTTATTTTGCGTGATGAAGGAGCATG
>NW_022203698.1:0-1450 GCF_009176525.2 Contarinia nasturtii | reverse complement strand
CACAGAGCCACATCAGTGCATGATTTGCACTAAACTATATGACTACTTGTGCAGAGTGTGTGAAACAGAGAAAGCCTAAATACGTTTCGACATCACACCATCAAAAAATCGGCCCTTTTTAGGGCCATCGAATAAATATTTTATAAAGAAACGAAAAACAACAACTATTTTCTTAACATTTGGAATAAATGACATGGGAATTGGATCCTCATCATAGTCGTCATTGTTGATGCAAAATAATAATAATAAAATTGAAAAGAAATTCGTAGTTGCCTTCAATTTTCAAGTAATAAGCCACACCAAATGTGAAATTCAGAAAATAAATGCAGCGAATGATATGATTTCTATGCAGATGTGAGTAGAAATGTTGGAAGTATTATTTAAACAGAGAAATCACTAAATTCAAGCCGAAGGAAATGAAATTATTTCAATTTCACAATGAATTTTGTTCAAATAGGATTTTTTTTTTGTTTGCGACTCATTCGATATGTCAATACCAATATATTTTTGTATTTATTTCATAAATGCATTCCTAATAAATTGGAAAAATGCTCAAAATCCGCTTTTAATTGTGATTTCTTTAATATTACGCTCGTGGATATATAAATAGTTTTTCTCTAGGTTTTTCTTCGCGAATTTTGCGATATGCAGTGAAAACGCGAAATTTGCGATATGCAGAGAAAACGCGAATTTTGCGATATGCGTTTTGGCATTCAGGGCCGGTATTCTAATCCCACTTTCCGATCAATTTGTTCAGAATTATTCCGAAAAACATATTTCTATGAATGAATATTGTTTTGAATAATATTGTAGCACATAACGAGAATAATAGTCGTTATTCATAAGACAAAAAAAATAAACAATATTCCACTTATTTTGTTCGGAATTATTCCGACACCTCTTTCAACAGTGGAATTATTCCGACAATATATTGAGCGGACTATCCATTTGAAATTAATATTTTTTTGTCTTTTCAACGTTTGGCGTCAAATATGGACACCAAAAGTACCAAAATATAACTTTAATAGAGCTCTACATTTGTCGCCAAACATTGAAAATATAAAAAAAAAATGTTACACACTCAAAATATTAGCTACGGTCAGGCGCTGAATCGGACTGAAAACAATAGAAGTGGTTGTTATAGTGATTTTAGTAATGTGAGTGTTAATAAAATTAAAACAATAACTTTTATTGTTTTCACTGAGCTGAGTTGTTTATATAAACAAATGATTCCGAACGATTTTTGTGGATTGTTCTAGAATACCGGCCCAGTTAACACAGACACTGGTGTTTCCAGCAAAGCCATGTCAATCATGAACAGTTTTGTCAACGATATTTTCGAGCGTATCGCATCGCATATGAAAAAAATATCAAAACACTTTCAATTGCCGTTTAGATTTGATTTTTAAGGGAACGAACGGAATACGCTATTTCTATGGAGTTTTTTTTT
>NW_022203697.1:0-3344 GCF_009176525.2 Contarinia nasturtii | reverse complement strand
TCATTATATCGAATATTGATTGCATTGTGGTGCTTCTCAAAATTTAACAAATGATAATCACTCATGTAACACTGGAACAGCTCAACATCATTTGTCCAGATCAAGTCGAGCATACGACCATTTTGGTTGTAGCACTTGTTTATCTGGAGGAGACCAAGATCATAGCAAGTATCCAGCACTATCTTCTCATTTTCACTGGCTGCATTGATCGCTATTGCTATGTCAGGGTCCTCATCTTCGTCAACAAACCAAACCAATTTGGGTAGATTGAAGTCGCCGGAAACTACTAAAACATCATTTATACTCAACTTCGATGCGCTTTCTCTCAAGGCATTCATGTTGTTTTCGTATACCTTGAGTGTTGAATCTGGTCGAATATATAATTCTACCAAATAGATGTTCCTTTTGTGGCCAACTACCTTCACCCAAATCTGTTCCGCACCGAACTGGTCACCCGTTCCGATGCTGATCGACTTCAATTTGTTGTCAACAGCAATCAAGACTCCTCCTCCATTCTCCTTGCGATGAACTTGGTCTTTCTCGGTGTTTGGTGACCGATCACAACGATATACTTCGTAGATCTGCGGAAACAAGCCTGTTGAATTGATGGCGCTATTCAGATGAGTCTCCCGCAGCATGTAAATTGGTGAATGTTGTACAAGAACTTCCGCCACACACTCAGGTATTTTTGTTTTCAATCCATTTACATTTTGCGAATGGATAGTAAGCTGTCTTGAATATCTTTCATCTTTTAAATTGTGTGAAGTACTCATTTCTGAGTAACCTCTCTTGATTACCATCGATGAAAAATTTACAGCCGAGTCTGTTGTGGCATCTAATAGTGGTTTCTGGATTGCCAGCGTTGAGCCGGCGGCCGAAGTCCCCTCCGAACACGTTGAAAATCCTTAAAACCATTCTCGAACTCAATAAAACAAGAGCGGCAATCACAATCATCAAAATGCGGTCTATCTATCGGCGAAACATCCTTAAAATGGCGTTGGTTATTGAAACCATCATTCCAATGGCCTCGTCGACGCTCAGTTACCCAATTCTTTCTTTGAAATGAACGTCTGAATGGATAACTGTGTGTTTGTGCATGATCATTTCTTGATTCTAGACGATTATGCTGCTGATTTTGTAGATTTTGTTGCTGCTGCTGGTGCTGTGTTTTTGTGTCTTGTTGTTGTTTTTGCTGGTTTTCCTCTTTTTTTCCATGTTGTTGTTTCTCGTGTTTCTTTTGTTCTTGTTTTTGTTGCTTTTTCTTTTTTTTTCGTTCATTTGTCCACTTGTTTCCCATATAGAATGTGGACGTAGTTGGCGTTGATTTGACGTTCAGCTACGTTCAAAGTCTGTGTCTATACGTTCTGCACATACATACACTAACACGTAGAGGCGTCTAGGTATAGATACATACGTTGAACGTAGCTGAGCGTCGACAAAACGCCGATTACGTCCACGTTCCATATGGGTTCTTTCTTTCTTTTTCATTTTTTCTTCATCATCTTCTTTCTTTTCATCTGTACTTGAACTGTTCTCGTTTTGTTTTGTGTTTGTTTTGATGTCTTTTGTGTTTCTTTTCGTTAATGCCACTGTTGATCTGATCATCGACATTGTTTTTTGTTTCTTTGTTTTGTTTTTGATTAATTTCAGTCAAAAGCACTTCTTTAAGTTCATTGATTTTTGTTGTCATCATTTTTTCAACAGTGTCATAATTTATTGGTTCCACATCATGAAAATCATCCTCGTTTTCATTGTTTTTAAACTTTTATTTGCATTTTTCACATGACAAATGGTGATTTTCCGTCGAAAAAGTCATTAAGTTCGGCTTGTGTACTTTCAATGTCAATTGTTTCATACAATTTCCATTGGTTTTCAGTATTTCTGTGCATAATTCCCAGAAAACCCATAAAATCTTTAATTTTTTCGGTTTTATTTCGTATGCACTCAATGAAAATTTTCTGCTCACATATCGCGCACAAAACAAACAAACCCTTGTAATACACACCGGTGCACATGTTGTCAACACAAGAATGAATTGTCATTTTTACTTTTCCGCACACATAGTGTAAGGTGAAAAGTATTGTAATCGGTCAAAATTTTGAAAACTTCAGAAACATGTTTTCTGGACGTTTCTGAGGTCAGCGAACCCGAATCAGGCCGTTTTGAGCATGGTTTATGTTAATCTGTACGTCGTACGTCGTACGTTGTACGTCGTACGTCGTACGTTGTACGTCGTACGCAAAATTTGTTAGCAAGATTGCGCTCATCGTAGAAACTTAATTCAAAATCTGACTTTACAGGATGATTGGGGGTCCCGAGGAATAGAAATCATTAGCTTTTGAGCGACTTTGGTTGATGGGAAAAAATGTCATGCCTGGAGTGATACCTATGAAAAAGAGTCCAATTTTCGTCCAAAAGTCATACTTAATGTGGACTTAAACATTCAAAAATATGTATTTGGGGGTTTTTTGGCACGAGAAAACCGAATCTGAGGTTATTTTTGAGATACAATCAATTTTTAAAACAGTTTCCTTGAAAAAATCACAAAAAAAATGAATTTTTGTATGGGAGCCATGCCTGTATGCTACCTTAATGACGTGAAACTTTGCACAGTCTATTTTTTACACAAAAAAATAACATTCTGAAAGTTTGAAGAGATTTCAATCAAAATTAACGAATATTTTGCATGGGAGGTACTCTTAATTTTGGTTAAAATTTCTCCAAACCTTCCGAATGTTATTTTTTTGTGAGTTATGAAAAGTGTTTCAAAAATAATTTCTATGGCAAAATTAACGTCAGACATATTTTTTAATACAGTTTCCTTGTAAAAGTCACAAAAAAATTGAATTTTTGTATGGGAGCCATGCCTGTATGATACTTTAATGACGTGAAACTTTGCACAGACTATTTTTTACACAAAATAATAACATTCTGAAAGTTTGAAGAGATTTCGATCAAAGTTAGGGTACCTTCCATACAAAATTTTAAATTTTTGGCTCAAAAACGAATATTTTGTATGGGAGGTACCCTTAATTTTGGTTGAAATTTCTCCAAACCCTACGAATGTTATTTTTTTGTGAAAAAATAACCTGTGCAAAGTTTCACACCATTAATATAGCATACAGACATGGCTCCCATACAAAGATCCACATTTTTTGTGACTTTAGTTATGGAAAGTGTTTCAAAAATAATTTTCATGGCAAAATTAACGTCAGACATATTTTTTATAGTATTTTGTTAGAAAATAGAATACTTTCAAATGTCGTACAAATGGGTTCATCATGAAAGTGTGAAAAATTCTCGGGTACTTCTGCTATTAAATTAAAAAATATTTCGTTGCCAAA
>NW_022203696.1:0-4383 GCF_009176525.2 Contarinia nasturtii | reverse complement strand
GACTCGATTGTGCATATAAAAAGAAGGAAACTAAAATTTCATTTAAACTTTTGGACAAAACACTTGAGTGCTACTTATGCCATAAGGTGATAAAAGGGCGGCAAAATTTAACGAAACACGTACGAGCGCACCATGTTTTTGGGAAAAATTTCAAATGTTCGCTATGCGAGCGACGTTGCTTCGGAAGGTCTGCTCTTCAAATTCACTATGATGCCGTCCACTTGAATATTCGAAAATTCGTATGCTCAATATGTGGAAAAACTTTCAAAACCAGCCAATCGTTCAGACTTCATCAGTACACGCATAAGACCGAAAAGAATCTGAAATGTAAATTTGAAGGATGTGAAAAATATTTCATCTCGCCCAAAGTTAGAAGCATGCACATGAGGATCCATACAGGAAGAAAATATATCTGTCCAATCAAAGCATGCAGTAAGGAATTCAGTTCATCTTGCGGTGTCTATAGGCACAGGAAAAAAGTGCATGGACTTGTCTACAAAAGAGATTGTTAATACACAAAAAGATATTCCCCATGAAAAATTAAAAACATATTTTAGACTGACATGAATTTTCTATGAAAATAAATCCAGTTATCATTGATAAAAGAACAAATAACACAAAATCTACTTTTGAATTTTAATTTCGTGTAAATATTTATATAGATCTATATTTGTATCCACATAAAATACCATTCGAAAACCAATACTCAAAAAAATACTTATGCAGTACACTTTGAAGTTGACAATTCAGTTTACGGTACAAGCAAGTACAACTTTCATTGACATTTGATAATAAACAATATAAAAACCAATTTGAAAAAGGAGTTTCTTAATTTTACATTTAAAAAAATCATTGCACCGAGATAGTCTTGATAATGGATGCTATTAGAGCTGGTAAGATGTCATCTTTTCTACACATTTGAACAATTTTAAAACAATCGTGTTATTTTCAGTGCATCAATGCTTATTTTGTCCGCAAACATTTGGCAGTGCCAGCGAAAAAGATGACCACATTCTACAGCATTTTGCACACGAAACATGCATCGAATGCGACCAGAATTTAATTCGAATCGGTAGTGATTTATACACTCGGCACAATGCTGTAACATGTATCAAAGCGAATTTTGCCAAATCGGAAGAACCATCTGAAAAAGAATACCAGCATGCAAATTCACCGACCAGTCAAGAAATTTGCAATGATGGTGACTTTATAGGACAAGCTCAAGCGTTGAATCCAATTTTCATTGAAGAAATGGAATTGAAGCCAGATGATTTGAACGAACAGCTAATGTTACGGGATAACTGTGATTCTGAACATGAACCACATGAAAACCACATTGAACCAACTCCAAATTTAGATCAATTTTCCGATTCGATGGGTGTATCTGAATCGACAAGCAACCAAAGCAGTGAAACCGATGACCGTACAAAATGTAATATTTGTAACAAAATATTGTCAACAACAAATGCACTAAAAACACACAAGTTAATAACGCACAGTGCACCCGGCCATTTTCCATGTCAGCTGTGTAATATGATTTTGACACGAAAGGATTCATTGCGTAAACATATGCAAATGAAACATGATCCAAATTGTGTCAAATTCAAATGTGTTTATTGCTATGCTGTGTTTTTGAAGAAATCATCTCTGGAGAATCATCATCCCAAATGTAAAAAACGAGCCGAAAAATTAAGAAATGAAGATTGTAGCACCACCGTTGAAGCCGTAAACACTATTCACATTAAGGAGGAACAAATCGATGATGATTATGAGAATACAGTTTGCACGGAAATTGTAGAAATGGGACCAGCACAACAAAATCGAATATTCCACCATCAATAATAATATAAATGAATTCAATTCGAATGAAACCCGAGAAAAGGTGAGACAACCAAATGGCAACGACAACAAATGTGACATATGCCTTAAAACATTTTTTGATAAAAACACAGTTCGACGACACAGAGTGCTTGTGCATGGTGAAACATCCGGGACGCATGAATGTTCTAAATGCAAAATAAAATTCTTCAGCGCAAAAGGTTTGGCCAAACACCAGCCAAAGTGTGCGAAAAACCTTGACGAAAGTCTCGAATGTAAAGTATGCAAAATGATATTTGTAACAAAAGCAAGTCTTTCAAAACATATGACCCATGCACATTCAGAAGCTGAAAAATTTCGTTGTACATTCTGTGGATCCGTTTCCTTTGACAAAACGATATTTGAAAATCATAAATGTAAAAAAGATAGAATGAAACCAACTGCAACTGCGATGAAACGACAAAACACTACCGGTAAATTCATATGTGATAGCTGTGGAAAGCAATTAAAAACGAAATTATCGTTACGACAACATCAAATTCGCTTTCATAGTGCCGAAGGTACACATTTTTGTGCTTGTACGAAAATTTTTGGCACCGCAGAAGCGCTTGCCGAACACAGTACTGTATGCCAGCTGAAAAATCGACGACGATTTCCAATTATACATATGGGAAAGACATTTGAATGTCATTTATGCCATAGGGTGATTAAAGAGATAATCTCACTTCGCAGACACATGAGAAAAACGCATACAGTATGTAAAAAGAGATTTAAATGTGACTGCGGTCAACTTTTTTCATATTCATTTGAACTTCGCAATCACAATGAGTCGGTTCACTTGAAAATTCGTAAATTTTTGTGCACAATATGTGGAAAATCCTTTTTGAGCGATCAAAAATTACGATATCATACGTATAAGCATACAGGAGAAACACCATATAAATGCGAACTTTGTGAGAAAGCATTTTCTAATCCAACAGTACGGGATTTGCACATGCGGACTCATACGGAGGAAAGAAATTTTAAATGTACATTTGAAGGATGCGACAAACGATTTAAGACTCCAGCCAATGTTTATACACATAAGAGAATAAAGCATGGCCTCATGAAAAAGGAACAACAATTGTAAGGACCTATGGAAATAATCGCAGCTCAATTTTAAACTTCCAACTTGTAATTAATAATGGAATGTATTATTATTTGGTTGAAAATTGTGGCAATACATTAATGAAAATTAATAAGAAAAACTCATTTTCAAATTTAATTGGGTGCCGTTTTTGAATTATTTTTGTTTTCTTCAAACTACTTTCCAAATACTTGAAATAAAGCGTAAATATGTTATATGTTATGTTATAGATACTCAAGAAAATACTTATGTAGACTTTGACAGTTCACTTTAGCTCAGTAATTATAAACAACAGATATTTCTTTGACAAAACAAAACAACGGAATAATAAGAAGAATTGAGATTTTGAAGAAAAACAATATCGTTGAACGGTTGAACGGAGGTAATCTTGATAATATGGATGAAATAAGAACAGGTAAATCAATAAAAAAGATTTAAATAGAAAATTCTAAAACAATTGTGTTTTTTTTTTCAGTTCATCAATGTTTATTTTGTCCGCAAACATTTGGCAGTGCCAGCAAAAAAGATGACCACATTCTACAGCATTTTGCCCACGAAACATGCATCGAATGCGACCAGAATTTAATTCGAATCGGTAGTGATTTGTACACTCGACACAATGCCGTAACATGTATCAAGGTGAATTTTGTCAAATCGGAAGAATTAGCTGAAAAAGAATACGAACATGCGAAGTCACCGACCAGTCAAGAAATTTGCAATGATGGTGAATTTGCAGCAGACTATTCGTCGTTGAATCCAATTTTCATTGAAGAAATGGAATTGAAGCCAGATGATTTGAACGAACAGCTAATGTTACGGGCCAACTGTGATTCTGAACACGAACCACATGAAAACCACATTGAACCAAATTCAAATCAATTTACCGATTCGATGGGTGTATCTGAATCGACAAGCAATCAAAGCAGTGAAACCGATGACCGTACAAAATGTAATATTTGTAACAAAATATTGTCAACAAAAAATGCACTAAAAACACACAAGTTAAGGACACACAGTGCACCCGGCCATTTTCCATGTCAGCTGTGTAATATGATTTTGACACGAAAGGATTCATTGCGTAAACATATGAAAATGCAACATGATCCAAATTGTGTCAAATTCAAATGTTTTTATTGCTATGCTGTGTTTTTGAAGAAATCATCTCTAGAAAATCATCATCCCAAATGTAAAAAACGAGCCGAAAAATTAAGAAATGAAGATTGTAGCACCACCGTTGAAGCCGTTAACACTATTCACATTAAGGAGGAACAAATCGATGATGATTATGAGAATACAATTTGCACGGAAACTGTAGGAATGGGACCAGCACAACAAAATGAATACAATTCGATTGAAACTCATAGTCGAGAAAACGTGAGACAACCAAATAGCAACGACAACAAATGTGACATATGCCTTAAAACATTTTTTGATAAAAA
>NW_022203695.1:0-2171 GCF_009176525.2 Contarinia nasturtii | reverse complement strand
TCGACATCGTATATGCGTCCAACTGAAGTTCAACATCATGTTCAACATGGAATCAATATTCCAAGCGCCAAATTCCAACGGTTTTTGATATGTTCAACATGGGCCGTTCGAATGCGGTCAATTGTGGTCCATATCCGGAAATGCGAAAGGTCGATGATGAGTTACCTGGATATGAGAGCGCAACACAACAGCGTTCGCCACGAAAATCATTCATTCTTGAACATTGTGTAAAGTGCCCGGTCTGCGAAGATATTATGCACAAGGAACATCTCAAGGTAAATTGATCTCATTCTCTATCAATCTCTCTCTTTCTCTCTTGCGGCAAAGTAACCGAAAAATAAACGAAGAGAATAAAATACATTTTCTCAATTCAAGGGACACCTTCAACGCAAACATTATGCTGAAAACAATGGTGTTCCCATCATTTATGATGGGTATCATAAGTTCGACATTTGCCATAATTTAATGCCAAAGGAGCACATTCAAACGCACATCGAACGGGCACATGGCAACGAAATGCAAAACAAGGACACTTTCATTAACTGCAATTTGTGCGAAGCATACATGCACAGTATAAGTATGAGTATTTTTAAATTAATGTTTTTTTTAAATATTCCTTCTAATTAAGGTTGTAGTTCACTCATTGTTTGCATTTTTGGTTCAATTTGATAGGACTATATGCCAGGACATTTGGTGCGCAAACACGCGAGACATGAAGGTTCGGTTGGTATCATTTGGCCACAATACTCCGACGAACAAATATACGACTGGCTCAGGACCAGAGCCATTTACATTCGCGACAGTATTATCTTTGTCGATCATACCATGTGGCGCTAATGAAACATTGCAGTTTCATGCGAAGTGTAAACAACATTCAATTTTTACTATTTTTTACTCCATTTTCAATACTCAATTTTATTAAAAGTAAGCGATCAATTGGCAAATAATTTTTAATGCATCAAATTGCATGACATAATCATAATTTGTAGAAAAAATCAATGAAAAATTGTTGAAAAGATGCCATTTCAAAAAAAAAAATGAAATAGAATGAGTCTACAGAGTAGCGCTGTGTTTTCAGCTTCTTTGTGCATAGTGCATACCGACAGCAATTTTATGATGAAATGCCGAACGAAATGTCCAAAATATGGAACAATATGATTTGATATGCTCCAATCAATGGGTCTATTTTTCTACATTCCAAATTATTCGCTCGGCTTTTTATCATAAAATCACTGTCGGTATGCATTGTGCACACTTAGCGCTTATTAACAAGAGCTGTGATAATAGCGATAAAAAATTGTCGAAAATAATACGATCAAAATGGATCAAAATGGATCAAAATCAATCGCAAAAGGTTGAACAAAAATTAGTCGAACCGAACGGACAAAAATCCAAAAAAATGAAAGAAAAGATTGAACAAAAGTTTTCTTCTCCATTTTTTTCGAAGAAAAAACAACTACAAACAAATATATTGACAACTCAAATTTTACATAAAGCAAAAGACTCTAATAATAAACTTATGTAATTCCCTACATTTATTTATAGAAACAAAAACTCATTTTTTATACGAATAAAGCACACAGTAACTGTCTTAAAGGCAGTTATAAAAATCCGAAGAATTCATTTGTTTATGAAAAAAGTTTCTTTTGTTTATACAAAAAAGTGTAATCAATGAAGGCCCGAATAGATTTATTTCAGATTTGGATGGAGAATTTTCAGTGTAGTTGTTTTTCAGTGTAGAATTTTCACCTAGTGTTGTGAAAATTAAAATTGTGAAAAAATATCCTTGGAAAATTCAAAAAATAAAAAAACTGTATGAAGCTATTTTCTCAGAGTCAGAAATTTGCCGACGTAATAGGAGAAGATCAGATTTTCTATGGAATCGATTTGCATAAAATATGAAAAACTGTAATCATTAGAAAAAACTCTCGTATTCCAAATCAAATAAAAAACCTCTATCGAGGTGAAGAGCGAGTGACGAAACCAAAATTTGAAACACAAAATTTCTGATATCAATTTTGTGACGAAAA
Organism: Contarinia nasturtii; assembly: GCF_009176525.2. Taxonomy (NCBI): domain Eukaryota; kingdom Metazoa; phylum Arthropoda; class Insecta; order Diptera; family Cecidomyiidae; genus Contarinia; species Contarinia nasturtii. The sequence continues at coordinate 141 of NW_022203695.1, read as the reverse complement.
TACTTGATAGATATATTTTCTGTGAACTGTGAATATAAACTTAATATACATTTGTATATTTAAAACGTTGCAGAAATTCTCTCCTTTTTACTTTGAGTTCATACTGACGCAATGAAGCAACGTTCCGAATATACAAATGTA
>NW_022203694.1:0-5016 GCF_009176525.2 Contarinia nasturtii | reverse complement strand
GGGGGGGGGGTGTTTTGGGACAAATCTCCCCCCATTGAGAATCAGCTTACACTAGATAAAATTGATTATTAGGAAGAAAGGGCTCTGTGACAACTCACGGGTGATTTTGAGCTAGGGGGTCATTAAACCCATAAATAATTTGTACTAATTTGTACTAACATTTTTAGAATTTGTACTAAACTGGAAGTATCTTTTAGTACAACTTTTTTTTTAGTACACATCGGATCGAAAAACCAAATATACCAAAAATGTGTACTCAATTTGTACTTTCTAAATGTTGTTTTTTATTCTATTCTTCCGATTGCACCATGGTTTTATTTTTAAAATGTATATTTTATATTTTTAAATTAAAAAATAATATTCGATGATACGGACTAAAAATACAATGTATCGTTGACAGCTGTCAGTTTTAAGAGGACATTGTGAATTCATAAAATGAATTTAATGTACTAAATTTTTTTTGAAATGTACTAAAAAATGTACTTAAAAGCAAAAAAAAAAATTTTCAGCACACTTTTTAGAACTTTGAATATATATTCAGAATCTGCATAATTTGTACTATATATATGTATAAAAAATATTCCGAAATTATTACATCGACTGTACTAAAATTACAAGTGTTTTTTTAGTACAGAAATTTTAGTTTTCAGAATCAAAAACTAAATATACCAAAAATTTGTACTCAATTTGTACTTTCTAAATTTACTAAATTTTTTTTGGAAATGTACTAAAAAATGTACTAAAAAGCAAAAAAAAAAATTTTTAGTACACTTTTTAGAACTTTGATTACATATTCAGAATCTGCATAATTTGTACTATATATATGTATAAAAAAATTCACAAACTTATTACATCGACTGTAGTAAAATTACAAGTGTTTTTTCAGTACAAAAATTTTAATTTTCAGAATCAAAAACGAAATATACCAAACATTTGTACTCAATTTGTACTTTCTAAATGTACTAAAAGAAATTTGAAAATGTACTAAAATTTTTAAAAGAATTTTTTCAAAAATTTAAAACAATTACATGCTGACAAAGCACGACGACAATGACAGCTGGGCAACGCAGCAACTTTATTATAGTTGCCACTGTTTATGTTGGGTGGCACAAATTTGTAGGTGCGTGTCGTTGCTCCCCCCCTTATTTTGTACCATGACAATTATTATATCAAAATTTAGTACTCAATTTGTACTCTTCAAAAATAACATTTTTAGAATTTGTACCACTCAATCCACCAAGTACAAATTGCTCAAACATGAAAAAATCACGAAAAACGTGATTTTTGTATGGAAAATTGTTTATAGCGGGATTTTTTTGGGAAAATTTTTGCACAGCGATTTAGTACTAAATTTGTGCCGATAGAAAATATATACTTTTGTACACTTTGGTTTCATAGGGTCGGAGCAAAAATGGTTCAAACACGAAAGAATCACAAAAAGTGATATTTTTGTATGGGATTTTTTTTAAATGGACTTTTTTGGAAATTTTTTATGCTGGCAAATATATTTTTCAATTTTTTACGTGTCGAGCACTTATCTTAAAAATGTCAATTTCTTCGAATTTTGACGAAATTGCAGGCTGTGTGTTTTGTATAATTTCAGCAGGCACTGCTATTTCTAGCACGATAGATATGCTCTACCTAAGTTTGACGCATTGCATACCGCATTGAAATCGGTGACTGCTGTAAGCAGTGTGTGTTCGTTACGCGGCAAGAGCGACACCGTAAACCATCAATACACATGCATGAATGCTGCGTAATACACGGTATCGCTATTTTCACACTGTAAGCAGGCATCGATTTCAATGCGGTATGCAATGCGTCAAACTTAGGCAGAGCATAGCTATCGTGCTAGAAATAGCAGTGCCTGCTGAAATTATACAAAACACACAGCCTGCGAAATTGTTCGAATCTTGGTTCTATTCAGATTACATATTTGTACAACTCATTCGGGTCGGACACATAAACCCTTATAAAAGTGTTATCAAAAATCAAATGACTGGGTAACTGACCGTCGACGAAGCCATTGGAATGACGGTTTCAATAACCAACGTCATTTTAAGAATGATTTGCCGAGAGCTAGTCCGCATTTTGATGATTGTGATTGCCGCTCTTGTTTTATTGAATTCGAAAATGGTTTTAAGGATTTTCAACGTGTTCGGAGGGGACTTCGGCCGCCGGCTCAACGCTGGCAATCCAGAAACCACTATTAGATGCCACAACAAACTCAGCTATTAATTTTTCATCGATGGAAATGGAGAGTGGTCACTCAGGTAATTTAAATAATTACTGTATATGTTCTCCAAAGGGAGAAATGAGTACTACACACAATTTTAATGATGAAAAATATTCAAAACAGCTGGTTATCCATTCACAAAATGTAAATGGATTAAAAACAAAAATTCCGGAGTTTGTGGCTGAAATTCTAGTGCACCATTCGCAAATTTACATGCTGCGAGAGACTCATCTGAATGACGCCATCAATTCGAATGACTTGTTTCCACAGATGTACGATGTATATCGTTGTGATCGGTCACCAAACACTGAGAGGGACCAAGTTCATCGCAAGGAGAATGGAGGAGGAGTTTTGATCGCTGTTAACAACAAGCTGAAGTCGGTTTGCATTGGGACGGGTGACCTGTTCGGTGCGGAACAGATTTGGGTAAAAGTATCTGGACTAAAACGAAATATCATTTTGGTAGAATTATATATTCGGCCAGACTCAACACTCAAGGTATATGAAAATAACATGAATGCATTGAGAGTAATTACATCGAAGTTAAGTATAAATGATGTTTTAGTAGTTTCCGGTGATTTTAATTTGCCCAAATTGATTTGGTTTGTTGACGATAATGAGGACCCGGACATAGCAATTGCTATCAATGCGGCCAGTGAAAAAGAGAAGATAGTGCTGGATACTTGCTACGATCTTGGTCTTCTTCAGATAAACAAATGCTACAACCAAAATGGTCGTATGCTTGATTTAATCTGGACAAATGATGTTGAGCTGTATCAATGCACAATGAGTGACTTTCATTTATTGAATTTTGAGAAGCACCACAATGCAATCGAAATCAAATATAATGAGCCTGTCATCAAAACAGTTGAAACTAAGCAAACATATAGAGATTACATAAATGCTGACTATAAACAAATAAATGAGTCACTCCTTGATGTTAACTGGATTATGGAATTCGATACAAATTCATTAGAAATAAAACTAAACAATTTCTATACAATTATAAAGTCAACAATCGAAAATCATGTCCAGTTAAAAACAAAAATCATCAGGAAGCAACCGATATGGTTTAATAGGCCACTAATCGAGTTGAAAAACAAAGTCAGCAAAGCTCATCGGATTAAAAATATGGTCAAAACAATTGAATCAGTAGAAGATTTTAAACAATTAAGAAGAGAATATAAACGCAGTGCACGGTCAGCACTCAATGATTACAGAATTGAGATGGAGAATCTGATAGACAATGATCCAAAGAAATTTTTCAGACATGTGAATTACAAAAAAGGGAAAAGTGATGATCTGCCTCATGAAATGTCTTATCTGGATATGAGGGCAGAAGACCAGTCTACGATCGCTGGTTTCTTTGCAAAGCATTTTGCTTCAGCCTACAGCTCTTTGAAGGGAAATCTACAATTGGATAGCTCGGAGTTTGAAAATATTAGCAACATTTGTGCTGAAATATCACCGATTGAAATAACTGAAGAGCTTGTTGGACAACAAATTGACATGCTTCCGGATGATCTAGTCAGTGGTCCCGATGAAATACCAAATAAATTTATCAAGCATTGTTTGGTTTCATTGCGGGGGCCAATCACAACATTGTTAAGAGAATCTCTTGAAACATACACTGTACCACAGATTTGGAGAACGTCTTTTGTCAGACCGGTTTACAAAAACGGTGACAGAAACAACGTTCAAAATTACCGTGGTGTCGCTCTTCAGTGTATAGTGTCAAAAATTCTAGATTCGATCGTCACGAACCATCTCAATCAATATCTAAAGAACATAGTACACGAAAGTCAGCATGGGTTCATCAAAAATAGGTCAACGATAACGAACTTGGCAGAATTTACATCGAATACGATAATCAACATGGGAAAGGGACATCAAAGAGACACCATATATTTGGACATCGCAAAGGCTTTTGATTCTGTGAATATCAAATTACTAATTCAAAAGCTAAACATCATGGGATTGAATACACAGCTGTTAAAATGGATCGAATCGTATTTGTCTGGACGCAGACAAATAGTCAAGATAGCAGATACCAAATCTGACCCAATTGAAGTAACTTCTGGTACTGGTCAAGGTTATCCCATTGGCGCAACTTTGTTCATCATGTTTGTGATAGATCTACCTTTCGTCGTGACCAAATCTTGCATCCTTTCATTCGCTGATGATACCAAGATTTCAAAATGTATAAAATCAGAAGATGACTGCATTCATCTTCAAGAGGATTTGGATCGTGTGGCAAATTACTATGAGCGCAATTTATTAAAGTTGAACGTTAACAAAACAAAAATAATATCATATCATCGTGGATCACTGAAATATGAATATAATTACAACATAGATGGCGTGCAAATTGAAAGAGTAGAGGTAATAAAGGACTTGGGAGTATTGCTTGATGTGAAGATGAATTTCAAATCACACATCGAGCATGTTGTTGCAAAGGCAAAATCAAGATTGGCTTGGTTAAAATTCAACAGCAGGGATTTTGTCGACCCATGGACTTTAAAACGCCTTTACTTTACATTTATATTACCGATTATTGAGTATGGATCTGAAATATGGAATCCACACTACGACAATATGTGCAAAAGAATAGAGTCAATACAAAAACAATTTTTAATATATGCTCTGAGGAGAATGGCCTGGAACGATTTTAGACTGCCAAAATACGAACACAGGCTACTATTTCTGCAAATGATTACTCTTGAGGAGAGACGCAAGATGGCGCAAGTGTCTTTTATTTTCAAAATTATTCACGGAGATTT
>NW_022203693.1:0-1973 GCF_009176525.2 Contarinia nasturtii | reverse complement strand
TACACCCTGTATATTATGATTGTTTTGTTGTTGTTGCTCTCTTTTTTATTGTTGTTGTAAATGTGGCTCATTTTTTGTATTGTTTTCTTCTTTTTCCTTTTTTTTGTCGTTCTTCTTCTTCTTCTTCTTTCTCTTTTTCTTCTTTTTTTTTTGTTTTTCGCTGTCCATTGGTTTCACAGTTTCATCGGTTGCATTGGATTCATTGTCATCGCTTTTGTTCGTTGTATTGATTGTGATGTCATTTGTTTCGACATTTCCGAATTTATTGTTTTGAATTATTGATTGCAGTTCATTTTGAACTGCCTCAATAATTTTGTCACCAACGAATTTAGACAATTTGGATTTTTCATTGATATCTCGTTGTTTCTCCTCATCGACGCATGCATTACAATTGTATATGAATGGTGAACAGCCTTCAAACAGTGAATGTATGTTTACGCTTTTTTGGTCGCCTGTATATTTTATTTTTTTTTCTTCGTCAATTATTATCAGGCCTAAGCCCTTTAATAATTTTGTCGCATATGGTGAATTTATGCATTCGACAAAAACTTTTTGTTTGCATTTACTGCAAATCAAAAATTGGCCTCCAAATCTTGAGCCGGTACACCTTTTTTCACTGCAATTATGTGTATCGCACATGTCAAATAGCAACAACAAAAACAATCACCTTTAATCCAATTCAATTTTTCCAACAATACCTCAATGATTCCGACTAAACTTCAATGTTTCCTTAATTTGCACGTATTTTTCAGTATTTTGTTCCTATTTATTTTATTTGTTTGTGCTATTTTCTATTTTTAATTATCGATTTTGTGTAAATATTTAAGAGCACTTGAAAAAAATGAACTGTCAAAGTCAGCTGTCATTCACATCATTCCACTCAGAAAAGACAAAAATCCATATATTGTTACTCGTGAACACAAAGCTCACGAAAAACACGTTGCTGATATCGAAAAAAGATTAAACAAAATCGATTTTGAATTAAGGAAAGAACACCATTTTCTGAGCAGACAATCGATTATCAATTATTAAAAACGTCACCGCTGACTTGACAGGTGCCAATTAAAAATCATTGAAATTAAAAATTAAAATAGAAAAGTAAATAAAACTGCAATAAAAACAACACAAATAGCAATAACAAGCCTCGCTGCATACGGGGAAAGTGGAGAACAGCAGAAAAGTGTGAAAAATATAGAAAAATCAATTGGTGAATTGTGTATGTGAGTGAATTGTGTATGTGAGTGACTTGTGTTTTGGGTAGTAAACATAACCTACATAGAACCAGCAAAACACTCACAGTGAACAGCGACATCTGTTGCACTATAGCACAATTATTTTCGTAATAAATCAAATGAGGCAATCATAAGTAAAATTTAATATGGATAGCGCTCACTGTTGTGATGAAAATAAATGCAAATCATTGCAAAAGAAAAGTATTTTTCGAATGCTTGCCATCACCTTTTGCAGCGAAATTTTTGATTGGGTTTGGATTAGTCACATGCAGGACGATGGAAAAATCAAATTGCAAGGTGATCAAAACAAAATGCAAGCAATACACAAATTGTTTGAAGCAGAATCACCATTTTCTGTCACTTGCAATATATGCAAAGACGGCTCCCCCTATCCAGCCTGGCAAATTTTTGCGATTGCCTTGAAACCTTTTTAGGGATTTAGTGACTAATTTGTGATAATTTGTGACACCAAAATTTCGGCCCATGGAATAGACCTTCGGCCAATTTTGGCCATTTTTCTATTTAGGCCTATTGGCCGAAAAGTCTCTTAGTGAAATTTCGAATAAAAGCAAAAAATAAAAATATAATGATGCAGAATTTTAGTGATTAATTTGTGACTCACAAATATGACTTTAGATTTTCGATACGACATCTGGTGGACATATTATGAACAAAAAATTGAAAAATGCACAAAAATGATTTTAATCGAAAATTTGAAAAGGCTTTTCATAAAAATGGGCA
>NW_022203692.1:0-2241 GCF_009176525.2 Contarinia nasturtii | reverse complement strand
CCAGTTTGAACCAAAATTAAGTTTCATTATTATTCTTAACCATTCATTTATAATTTTCGTATGAATTCAATTATTTCTTTTTACATATAACTTCATTTGGGGTCATCCCATTTTCCGGATTAATTATGGTATACCAGTGGTTTTTATACTAGCAGACAAATTGTTTATAATTAAAGCTCATGTTTTTCCTTCAATTATTCGTATTTCAACTATAAAAGTCATTGAATAGCTTGAAGTTTGAATTAATCTTAACTAAGCTGCAAAGAAAGCTACTTATATTTGGTATTCGATAATGTTTGTTCTTCTATCGATTTTGATAGCTCTTGTGACATATTTACTATGGTCGCGACGTTCTTTATACAAATTATCTTGGCAGTTACCAGGTCCATTTGCATATCCCATTATTGGAAACGCTATGAATTTGCATCCAGATAGTAAGTTTTGATTTTTGTATAACTTTTAGATTTTATTTTTTTTTTTAAATAAAAAGAACCTTTGATTTCAATTTATATCAAGATTTACATTCATATTTGGATCGAATTTCAAAGACATATGGAAGCCCGATAAGATGCTGGCTTGGACCGATTTTAGTCGTTTTTATTACGGACGCAGAAAATGTTGAGATTATAATGAAATCCAAAGATTGTCTGAATAAACCGCATACATTTTACAAAATGGTGAAAGATGGTCTTGGAGTAGATGGTCTAGTCACAATAACAGGTATTTTATATTTATATTGACTATAGCAAAGCGAAAAATGCTTTCATTCATCAATGGTGATTTTACGCAGCTCAGCAATAGAAAAACGAGGAAACTCTTAAATGGAAATGATTTTTTTTCACTAATTTTCACCCGAAAATTTAAACAGTTTAAGAAAATGATTATAAATTTTATTTCAATAGGTGAAAAGTGGAGAATCCACAGACGACTTGTCAATCCAACATTAAATCAATCAGCCATGAGAATGCATCTTCCGGTTTTTAATGAAAATATAAAAAAACAAGTTCTCGGTCTACCTACGAATGAGTACTTTGATATTCTGCCATCGATAATAAAATGTTACACGAACATGTTTATTGAAGCAGCACTTGGTTTGGATTGGAAACCTGAGGTGAAGCAAAAATATTTAGAACAAAATATTAAGTGAGCATCTCCTATTCTATGTAGTCTATATATTGTGTTTAATTTGTATAGAAAATTGGATTTTAATCATTAATCTGGGTATTAAAAATGTGTGTCCGGCAAAAACCATTTACATTAGTTGAACCGTTTTGTGTTAAAAGAAGAATTTCATTCGTCGAATTCTTGTAATATTTTTTACAGACTCCACGAAATTCTTGCCGAAAGGTTTCTACAGCCCCTGTTTCATGTTGATCTAATTTGGAATTTTACCAGAGCATCTAAACTCCTCAAAGAATATGGCCAGTATACGCGTCAATTGTGCAAAAATGTAAAATTCAGAAACAAATTTTCAAAAAAACCGATGAAAATGGTCAAAGTTTAATTTTCTTTTAGATTCTTAATAATGAGTCGCGAACAGATCAATCATTCATTGGAAGACTTTCTATTGTGTCAAAAATTAATCCCAAATTTACAAAGGAAGATGTGATTGCCGAGACAGGAACTATTCTCATTAGCGTACATATTTTTATTTTACAATTATTATTTTTGCTCGAAAGAAAAAAAAATGTTTTTTCCTAGGCATCCGAAACAGCTGCAGCGGCTTCAGCATTTGTTGCCTTAATGTTGGCCATGCATCCCGAGCACCAAGAAAAAGTATACCATGAAATTACAACCATAATCCCAGATAAAAATGCTGATTTTTCACATGAAGATCTCAATAAATTGGAGTTTACTGACCTGTGTATCAAGGAAACGTTACGCCTCTTTCCAACAGGTTCAATAATTGGCAGAATTTCAAGTAAATCTATAAAACTGAGTAATAAAGTTGAGGTTCCGCCAAATGTGCCGCTCATGTTTGGACTGCGACAACTTCACACTCAAAACAAATACTTCGGTGCAACGGCAAATGTGTTCGATCCGTATCGTTTTTTGGACGAAAAGATAAAAAATCTACCTAGCGCTGCTTATATCCCGTTCAGTTATGGACCGAGAGATTGTGTTGGCAAGTCATTTATTTTGAGTTATTTTTTTATCAATATATTTCTGAAATGTGTAATTGTTTATTTCAGGCATTTACTATGCAAACGCATCGGTAAAATGTTTTACAGCACATCTAAT
>NW_022203691.1:0-8415 GCF_009176525.2 Contarinia nasturtii | reverse complement strand
TATCAAACAACTACGCTTAAATTAATTGCACTCATGGCATCAGCACCTGATTTGAGCTTGTAAGAATCACAGAAGAAGGTAAATTTTATCATTCATCTATATTCCATATGAGTCAATTTTTTTTGTTGTTGTCAATTTTCAGAAATTCTGGCTGCAACCAAACCACGCCAAATCATGAAAACCAATGATACAGCACCACGTCGAAGCTTCCGGCTCATGAAGAAAAATGAGGAAAAACAATAAATCGCAAGGAGCAGAGAAGGAGAATAGAGAATTTTTCACAACAGAACATAAGATTCATCCTATTTAAATCAAAATGATTATCTTTAAAAAAAATCCGGGTTTTTGTCTTTTTTAGTCTTTTTTTTTAAATCTGTTTTAAATAAATGTTATGAAGTTGTCATACCTTAATATCATATACGATATATGAATAAAATAACAGCAAATAAAAACTAAAACAATCGTTTATGGTTAAAAAAATTGATTGTATCTTTGGAACTGTATGAGATTGATTTAACATAATTTATGTTACATACGTTACGAAAAAGACATTTGTTTGTTGTTTGGTCAATTCAATTGAATCTGAGCCATACGTTCAGTGATTTCATTGATATCCCGTTGCGTTGGAGTTTGGATTATTGACACATTTGGCGATAGTATTGGTGCTGGTCTGTACCGAAGTGGTGTTGAATGGCATCTAAGATTGATAGCTGTTCCAGTTCCAAATGTCCACTCCATATTGTATGTCGCACCGGAATAATTTACGAATTGCGCTCCAATTCGAATTGTTTGTCTTGATGCTGTGGAATATTCCATATGAATTGTTGTATCCAAAATTGATTCATCATTTTCCATCTCTTGAGCCATATCCAATGTTTTCGTCGAATAATTGAAGTGGTTTCTTTAGCTTTTCTTTTTATAAGAAAAAAAACAACCGGAAAAATCGTTGATTTATGTTCAACAAATTGTGTTAACCTCAAATGGATGACAACTTTTCTTTGCTTATATCTACCAAGGTCTACTTGATGCGTTTGTATGTCATCGACAAAGTGCTTTGGCGCAATAAATTATGGAAGTGCGTTAATCGGTTTTAAAACACACATACACACAAATACAACGAATGAATTTGTTTGCTACACTTGTCATTATTTCATAATAATTCCGGTATAGTTTCAGTTAGAAAAATTTCACCATTGTAAAACAAAATGCGTAAATGTGGTATAAAAAATTGCACAACTTCAAGTTTCAATAAAGAAAGAATTCTATTTCAGTATGTAGAATGTAGAATTAAATTTATTTTATTAGAATTTTCCATAGTTTGAATATTACAAAACCGGTTTAAATTTAAAAAAAACTACTGCCAAGCAATAAAAATTCTGTGCGCATGCATGTATCTTTCTTACCAAAAGGCGGGAAAAAATGATTTTAACAAATAAGTGTGAATTCTGGCTTCATTTTTGAATAAATTTATTTTGTTTCTTTTAAATATATATCATTCGTTATAATTTACTTTAACTAAACTATGTAAATTTATTTTTATTCTTATCTGGGAACAATGATATCATATATGATATTGTATTATAGTGGCAACAAGTTGAAAACTACAAGAAAGAAAAAGCTGGCACATATTATAATTTGAAGTATTTTTTAAGTTCCTGAATGTTTGATTGACTTTGTTGGTTTATTGCCATGCAATTCCTTAAGCAAAACTGATTATTCAGACCATCAAAGTTGATGAAGATTGGTGCGGTGATTTACCTGTTGCGTAGTGAACCGATATTAGCCGATGCGAAATTGGTGTTTGAGGACATCAAATACAGTTGATTCCGTTTTGTACATGTGTGATAGTACTCAAGTCTTATATAATATTAATGTTTAACGACAGAAGGAATAAGTTTGAATTAATTTGAATCGAACGACGAAAAACGTCACACGAAACAAAATTGACCATATAACATCACATCTATGCATCTATGAAAGAATCCAGAAAAATTGGAACCAGTAAACATATGGCCGGATATTTAAACATGAAAAATGAAAAAGGCGAGTCTGATCATTTTATAAGAATACAGCAAAATAGTATTTTAGTTATTAAGGAAAGAAAAAAAAAATCAATTGAGATTCATTCAACCGGACAATAATAATATAGCTTTTAAGAAAGAAAAAAACCACTCATTTTAATTGTGATTTATCAAACTCCAACAAATTAAATATAACAAACATTTCCAATTGTTTTGTTATTGAAAAAAAATATTTATGATGGTGAAATCTCTTACCATTCATTTTTGATTCATTTTATCTATATAATAAAGACCAATGATGAAGACACGAATCCAGTTTTTGGCGGTTTATTAAAATTAATAGTCTTTGAATTTGAACTATTTACATACATAGCTATCTATTTTTGCGGTAGGGTAAGCCATCACAGGAGAATCTATCTTGAATTATTACAGAAAAATGTGCCGGCTGAATTTGAAAGCTTTATTCCACATCTATTTAGTATTTAAACAAAACACACGATTCATTCTATTTAAATGAAAATGATTATCTTTTTAAAAAAGTCCGGTTTTTTTGTCTTTTTTGAAATCTGTTTTAAATAAATCTTATGAAGTTGTCATACCTTAATATCATATACGATATATGAATAAAATAACAGCAAATAAAAACTAAAATAACCGGTCTTTTTATAATAAATATTATGAAGTAGTTATACCTTATATCAACACCAAACATTTTAGTCAATGTTAGTAGACAATAAATTTATTTTTATTCTTATCTGGGATCAATGATATATATGATATTGTATTATATAATATGACAGCATAACATGAACAGTGGCAACAAGTTGAAAACTACAAGAAAGAAAAAGCCCGCACATTATAATTAAAAGCTATGTGATTACTTATTGTAATAACTGGTATTTATTTTCCAAGAAGAATTTTTGTACGTCTTTTTTGTCTTCGTTTCTGCTCTTCGGCTTCTTCTTCTAGTGAAATTCGCTTGCAAATTTGTTTCGTTTTTAGGATGAAGAACGTACGTAATACCTCTAATAAAAATTCTCCTTTATGTGTAATTTGGCTGCTTTGGTTTTTTGTTCCATGTAGTTCAAACTGTGTCGAACTGTATAATGATTCGATCGAAGAGATAGTATTGAAAAGTGTTTTGGCCAAACTTTCATAATTAACATTATCGTTATATGATTGTAGATATTCATTGATTTTTTCACTAGCTAAAATGATTTCAAAAGTGCTAGAACAAGGTTGTCCGGGAATTTGACCTCGATTTACTTTTTTTGCAATTAAAGCGTCGAATATTTTGGAGTTTTCGTTAAAAACGTTGAGACATTCCTTACATGCGGTCACAGTTTGCTTTCGAAAACGTTGTAGGATATCATTCTCTACAGATGATGCTACCAAGGCATACATATGCTGCTCATATGCTTCAAACTGATAATCGATGAGTGAGTAAAAGTCTATGTCAATTTCAAATACCGGCGCTTCCAATATTTTTTTGGTGTTAATCGAAATTTGTCTTTTATCTGCCACATTTGATGCTGAAACATTGAGTAGTTGATTTGGAAAATCAATATTGCAATTCGTTTTACTTTCTCCGGATATATGTGGTGTACAAAATAATAGTTTTCGGTATGCGCTTCGGAACTGAGGTATATTTGGATTTGAATTACCCCCCAAACTACCTCTAACAAGTGAGAAGTATGTCTCCAAATGATCTTGAGCATATTGGAATGGATAGAATTTACCAGAATTTGTATTTTCAAAATAATCTTCATAAATGCCTTTTGTACTTTCAATGTTTATCAATAAGCCAGCAAATCCGACCTGTGCTACCGCCGGTACCCTTATTATTTTTTTTTTTCTTTTCACATTCATTGTCATACCCTGTACAAATCGTTTAAATGAATCAAAGAGCCGGAATATGTTTTCTATTGTTGACGGACAAAGAGGCTGTTTAAAATGATTATCAGATCTTTTTCCTTCACCGAAATTCATGACATCAAATACATTATTTGATAGCCGTAGAAATTTTACAAATTTTTCACATCCAATGAAATCTTCATAGAAATCCTCGCATAATTGCTCTAATGCATCAGCATTTTCATTGCTAAAAATTTGTACAGCTTTCTTAACGTTCATTTTGTGATCCATCCATAAAATATGATTCCGGGTAAGCTTATTTGTCAACGAAAAGTTATCCTTGTCTTGTTTCAATGCTAATTTTTCTAGAAGTTCCCATTTCATTTCATCTTCTCCATGCTGAAGTTTTTGTTGCGATAAGTACTTTCTTAAAAGCTTAAACATATGAGGAGGGTCAAATATTACGTAAATATTTTCTTTTGGATTAGTTTGTCTTTTGAAATATGGTTTGTTATTCGCGAAATCGGCGCCAAGTAATTTAGCAACAGCCATGTTTAAATGCAAACCATCACCAGTAAGAGAAATAACCTTTGCTCCGGTTAGATCAACACGCCTGATGACATCACTGGTAAATAATGCTCGATCAACTGAATTTTGTCCGTTCAGAATTTGGTAGGCTACAGAAATTCGGAAATCCGGCCCAACAATCATAAACACTGAGGCTTCTTTTAAAATTCTAAGTTTATCATTCTGTTTTGGAACAGATTTTTCACTGAAGCCTTCGAATGACATAGTTTTTTCGTTGAATAAAACTTGCTGTCGTATGGACATATCATCCGATATAAGGCACACGTATAGTTGTTCCCCTCTTTCTTTACATAAAATTGCTTTTTCTGAGATTGCATCTAAGGCAACCTGAGTAATACCGGGAGTTGAATCAATAGAAGTTAACCATCTTTGCATTGTACGGATAGTTGGTAAATTATTGTTGAAAAATTTTCTCATTTCACGATACGCTGAACTTGAATGAAATTGCATTCTTAAACAGAATTTTCGGACAGCTTCCGTATATTTGCCGTGTTTATTTCTCAGCCCCGTTGTTAATAAATTGATTAAATCTCTTTGATCCTAATGGGAGCAAATGACATTAAATAAGTTATTAATAACACGTAAATATATATGAAACAAGTATTAAATAATTTTCTCAATTAGAACCAATTAGAACAAAATTTATGAAATTTAGCTACTAACCGGTGTTAAATGTCTCTGTTCGTTTTGTTCTGAATGCTGTTTTTTTAATTTTTCAATTAAATTATCTTTCTTTTTAATTTCAGCTGTCAACGACTCAATTTTTTGTTTAGCTTTGTAAAGTTCAGCTGTCGACGCCACAATCTCTTTTTTAGCTTTGTAAAGTTCAATTAAAGAATCCATTAGTCTTTTATATTGTTCTGTAGAAATTTGTTTCGTATTATCCATAATATTAGTATTGTTATGTGTTATATTTGAAGGACCATCTTCCTCGAATATATCGGAGCTTAAAGTAGCTGAATGTGAACTATGATAGAAAAAGATCAACCGTGTTACATACACTATTATTTTAATTATTCATTGTTTAAAATTTATTTATACCTTAATTGAGGAAATGCGCCTATTTTCAGACGTGTAGTTGTTCCGGTTTTTATCAAATCATCTTTATTGAAGTGAAGATCACATATATATATATTTTTATTAGTATTTAATTGTTGATGAGCCGAGATTAACGGAATCCATTGCTTTCTATTATCGTCCAAACTGCAAATTTAAAAATATTTTATCTATGGAAAATTCTAATAAAATAAATTTAATTCTACAATCTATACATACTGAAATAGAATTCTTTCTTTATTGAAACTTGAAGTTGTACAATTTTTTATAGCACATTTACGCATTTTGTTTGATTTTGTTTTACAATGGGGAAATTCTTCTAACTGAAACTATACCGGAACTATTATGAAATAATGACAAGTGTAGCAAACAAATTCATTCGTTGTATTTGGTTGTATTTGTGTGTATGTATGCGCTTTGTCGATGACATCCAAACGCATCAAGTAGACTTTGCTAGATATAAGCAGATATAAGCAAACAAAAGTTGACATCCATTTGAGGTTAACACAATTTGTTGAACAATATCAACGATTTTTTCGGTTGTTTATTTTATAAAAAGAAAAGCTAAAGAAACCACTTCAATTATTCGACGAAAACATTGGATATGGCTCAAGAGATGGAAAATGATGAATCAATTTTGGATACAACAATTCATATGGAATATTCCACAGCATCAAGATAAACAATTCGAATTGGAGCGCAATTCGTAAATTATTCCGGTGTGACATACAATATGGAGTGGACATTTGGAACTGGAACAGCTATCAATTTTAGATGCCATTCAACACCACTTCGGTACAGACCAGCACCAATACTATCGCCAAATGTGTCAATAATCCAAACTCCAACGCAACGGGATATCAATGAAATCACTGAACGTATGGCTCAGATTCAATTGAATTGACCAAAGAACAAACAAATGTCTTTTTTGTAACGTATGTATGTAACATAAATTATGTTAAATCAATCTCATACAGTTTCAAAGATACAATAAAAAACAATTAACCATAAACGATTATTTTAGTTTTTATTTGCTGTTATTTTATTCATATATCGTATATGATATTAAGGTATGACAACTTCATAAGATTTATTTAAAACAGATTTAAAAAAAGACAAAAAAACCGGACTTTTTTAAAAAGATAATCATTTTCATTTAAATAGAATGAATCGTGTGTTTTGTTGTGAAAAATTCTCTATTCTCCTTCTCTGCTCCTTGCGATTTATTGTTTTTCCTCATTTTTCTTCATGAGCCGGAAGCTTCGACGTGGTGCTGTATCATTGGTTTTCATGATTTGGCGTGGTTTGGTTGCAGCCAGAATTTCTGAAAATTGACAACAACAAAAAAAATTGACTCATATGGAATATAGATGAATGATAAAATTTACCTTCTTCTGTGATTCTTACAAGCTCAATCTTGCATTCACGAGTACTGTTGTTTTCCATTGTAAGTTGGACTTCTGACGCACCTACATTTTATATCATTTCACATTTATTTTAAGAATTAAGAGACTTTTTTTTATCATTTTATTCACTTACTTGGATTTACCGGCGTTATATTTTGTTGCTGTTGACCGGCTACTTCGATTGATTTCAAATTTTCTGTATGTTCGGTTGCTTCATTTACTTTTTGTGTCTTAGACATTTCTGTCTGTGCTTTCATAAATAAATCGTGGAATGTTGTTATTGTTGAAAAACATTCTTTCATGCTCATGTTCATGCCATATTCCTTTATCTTGAATCCAAAATAATCCGCAACGTTCATATAACCGGCTTGCATGTCAATTGTCATTCCTTTCAATAGCTCTAGATGTGCGCTGCATTCTGACATAAAGGGAGTCATTGTTTCGATAAATTTATCATCAATTAGTTGAGAAACGCTGTTTCGTGCCAGTTCTTTTTTGAGAATATCGGCTTCAGTTGCAATTTTGTTTATCACATCTTCAATGTGGTCAAGATCAAGACGGGCAGCTTCATTGACATAATTGAGCTCATCACCAAAGACCAACAATTCCGGTTGTCTGTTTTCGACAGTTTCTACTACAAAATGTAGAAGCGTTTGTTTGTTGTCTGAACACTTAATTGTATTCAATTTGGTTAGTATTGGTAACTCAAAGGCAACTGCCTCTCCATAGGTCGAACCGGAATTCATAATGTTTCCAATCGATCTGATTAGTATCAAGATCTTACGAAACTTTTGAGATGTAGTGAGTTGCTTACAGGCGGCAATGCCAACTTCGATATTTGGTTTGAGATCCGTTACCATATCGTTGTAATTTATTTTGAATTTTATACACTGTAAACGAGGTAGAAGTCGTTCAATGTCGGACAGATCAACAAGAAAATTTTCCGGTTCAGCAAGCTCAATATTTGTCTTGTTCAAATCAATGAGTTGGTTTATTTGATAGGGCTGCGGCCAACATTTCATCAGAGCCTCAATGAAATCAACTTTTAGCATGGAATCGTTGCAATCCAAAATATACTTTTTGATTTGATCATGTGACGTATTTTTGTATTGAACACGAAGCAAAATCAGAAGATTTTGTGCATTACGAGTATCTATTACTCGTAAGGGTTTTACAGCACATGTCTTGAATGTATTTTTTCCGGGCTGTAATGAAAATTTTTTTGCCACTACATCAAGTAAATCTTTCGCCGGTTGCTCATCATCATCTTCATGTTTATTCCAAATGCAATCTTTTGGTAGATTATGTGGAATAATCTTATTCCAATTGATTTTTTTCATTCTTGAATCATTTGTTTTTGAAACCGGCTCAAGTGATTTAAACGGAGCTGGCGGTGGTGGGGGTGGTGGGGGTGATGGGGGTGGTGGGGGTGGTGGGGGTGGTGGTGCTGATGCCATGAGTGCAATTAATTTAAGCGTAGTTGTTTGATA
>NW_022203690.1:0-7616 GCF_009176525.2 Contarinia nasturtii | reverse complement strand
TATGAAAAATTCGATAGCAGGCAGTACTAAACTAAGAACTGAAATCGCTATAAAGCACACCAAAATTTGTTGACGCTTTTCTTTGTAATTGAAATCAACGCCATATATCGAGGCCTGAATTTTGTTAGATGAAATGTCAAAAAATCACTTTAACATGAATAAATCGATGGCAATTAACGTCGTTTATTACCGTTTTATCGAAATTTCCGAACTTTTTCAAAATATCAATAAATTTTGCTCGATTGTAAAGCTCCACCGTAGTAATAATTGGATGCAAAGTTAATAGTAGAATTACAGTAAAGGTATTGCAGAAAATTAATAAATTAATTATCTGAATATTTTTGAGATAGTAGTAGAGCAAAAACGAGTGCAAGGAAATTGAAAACGCCAACGCAAATATGTCGAAATTTTTAATGCGAGCTCTTTGAATCTCGCCATTTAAGTTCGAAACTAGTGAGAATGGTAACCGACCAAAAGCACGCGAAAAGAAATACAACGGTTGCAAACTTTTGATGAAATCATTTTTGACCGAAGGAATATTTTCCGTTGGATTTGAATTTGAAGACACCATTATGATGTTATTCGATTTTTTACAACACTTGAACATTTTGTATGGACAGACACTTTGTTCCCTGACAAACGATTTAATGAAAATGGATCTGGCTTTTTGCTTTGATTTCGACTGGAAAAGTACTGTGAACTGAAGTTAAACTGATAGAGATAATGAATAATATATATAGAATTTACCTATTATTCAATACGCTGTGGATTAATAATTAGTAATAATATAAAACACAACAGGTTTGGGTTACTTTGTAATTGCAACTGCTTTAATAAGTGAATTGTTTGTCAAGTTAGGTTATTATGCTGATGCATGAAGTATAATTGTGTGCATAAATATTAATTGTTTGTATGTGTTGAATTGTATTATATATATTATATTGTATGCATACTTTTGTGTACGGTCCGTTACACAGATAATATCCTGGAAATATTAATAAATTTGTGTTTGCCTTTCTGATATAATAAACTGCATTTATTTAAGATCATTATATAATTGGGGTTCATGTTTTGAAGCTATTCACATTATTTGTTGACCAAAGCCAATTTAGAAAAAATGACGGTAAAATTCAATTTTGTTGAAATTGAACAATAAAATCATAAAACAGCATGTAAAACCGTTATCGTTTTTGACCACGACTCTTCAGTGTCCTAATATACGAGCACGAAAACAATTCAAGTAAAAGCGAACTCTTTTTTGACGTCTCGTCCTTCGTGGTAACTATTTTGAGCTTTCAAATTGAATCAATACGTGGAAATCGCCCCAAACATCTGCAATGTTTTATCGTCAGAAAATTTAAAACCAACATTTAGCAGGAGAGTCCAATCGAAAATGAATAGGCTACATGTGGGCACCGGATGACATCGTTGTATTTGCTGAGATATATGACCCAACTATACAAAGGATAATATAACAAACGGCGCTTATAAGGTGATAAAATAGATAGTCGAAAGTTTCACCTTGACAGTGACATTGTTATTATAGCATCTATCTATATCTATAAATCAGAAAGTATGTATGTATGTATGTATGTCCGGGGTTGGCGTCCAAACGCCTCAACCGATCCGGATGAAAGTGGTACCGTTGGAAAGGTCTCGGTCCGGCGGTGAATATAGGCACAATCATGGTCGGCCATCGTGGTTTGACACGGTCATTATGGTCAAAAAACCGTATTTTTACCGTATTTTGCCTGTATTTTGCAATTTTATTGTCAAAAATGCGAGATTGGACCGTGGTGAACCGTTGTAACCATGATGGCCGACCATGATGGACCGTGGTAAATGGTTAAACATGAAAAAATTTGACGATTAAGCGATTTTAATATCATTTAGTTCGTACATCACGGTCCATCGTGGTCTAACACCATTTAACACGGTTACTGATATCGTACATCCTGCTCCATCGTGGTCTAACATCATTAAACACGGTTATTGAGGTCGGACATGATGGTACATCGTAGTCTAAAACCATTTAACATGGTAAAAAATGTCAAAACATGATTTACCATGGATTTTGAGGTCGACCATCATGGTAAAAAATGTCAAAACATGGTTTACGGGGTCGGCCATCATAGTAAAAATGTCAAAACATGATTCAACACGGTTTACGGAGTCGGCCATCATGGTAAAAATGTTAAAAATACGTGAAATATTAACAACATGACCGATTTTAATCAATTTCCAACGGTTGAAGGCTGGGTCAAACCGTGGTAAACGGCTTAAAAACCATAATAATTAATGGCCCTAATAATACTTTTGAAATTTTTCCCGTCCCATATGTAAAAAAAAATATAGAAGTATCGGAAGAAACTAGTATGCCGAGGCGAGCGAAGCGTGCCGAAGGCATGCTAGTATATTAATAAGTACAAAACACTTCTTACGAAATCTAAAAATGGTCTGATATAAATTTTCAGTGACGCGTTCGTTCATATACATGCAAAATGTCAATATTGTGCTAAGTCCAAGATTTTTGCGCTTAATCATGCCACTATTTCAAGCACGGAGTAATTACAATATTTTTTAATCCACTCCTTCAATTTAAATAGATTCAGTTTTTACGTTAAGACATTTTATTACTTTTCCGCACACACCTAGTGTGTAAGGTAAAGTATTGGAATCGGTCGAAAAATTAACACCCATCAAAAATGTGTTTTCTGGGTGTTTTTTAGGCCAGGGAACACGAATCTAGCGTTCTTTCGATGTCCGAATGTATGTGCGTTGTACCCTGTACGCTGTACGCAATTTTTTTTTTAACACGA
The DNA here is from genome assembly GCF_009176525.2 of Contarinia nasturtii. Lineage (NCBI taxonomy): Eukaryota > Metazoa > Arthropoda > Insecta > Diptera > Cecidomyiidae > Contarinia > Contarinia nasturtii. The sequence continues at coordinate 4,797 of NW_022203690.1, read as the reverse complement.
TAACTTTCAAACAAGAAAAGTAATTCAAAATCTGACTTCACAGGATGATTGGGGGTGCCGAGGAATAAGAAACACATGTAAGAAGGCTGGTTTTGCATTTGCCTTTTGCGCTGTCTTTTTATATATTTGGTTTTTGCTCTCATAAAATTTGTATTAGTATTATTTGCAACACGTTCTGTATGTTATTGTTTTCTTCTAAGGCCGTCATTGAATGTATTCTTAAACACTCAAAAATATGTATTGGGGGGTTATTGGGTACGAGAAAACCGAATATAATGATAATTTTTGCGATACAAATAATTTTCGACACACTTTTCATACAAATATGTCAAAAAATTGGTTTTTTGTATAAAATCCATGTCTGTATGATATCGTAATGAGCTGAAACTTTGCACAGGCTATTTTTTTCACACAAAAATAACATTCCGAAGGTTTGAAGAGATTTCATTGCATAATAAGGGTACCTCCCGTACAACATTTTGGATTTTTTGCTCAAAAACGAAAATTTTGTATGGAAGGTACCACTCAATTATACTGAAATTTCTTCAAACTTTCAGAATGTTAGCTTTTTGTAAAAAAAAAACATCTGTGAATTTTCACATGATTATGATATCATATATAGGCATTGAAAAGTCTATCAAAAGTTATTTGTTTCGCAACACTTATATCAATTTCAGTTTTCTCATGAATTCATATTTACGGAAAAGTTCATCTTACGGATGTAAGACATTTTATTTTTGTATGGAAAATATACTTATGTAAGCTTAGTTTTATCGCAAAATAAATGTCAGATTCGGTTTTCTCATACCCAAAAACTCACCAATACAAATTTTCGCCCCCGTGCTCAATTTTCTCCGAATTTTATCAAACAACTCTTTTTGCTAGAGGTTTTGCCGGGAAAACCCCTTTCACAATAAATAAAAGTGACTCTTGTGAGAACCCCCTACGGAATTTTTCGATCACCAACTCGCCCCCCTTGAAATTTCTTTCGTCGATCATGTGATTAGTCAAAACACATGATCATTAGTCATCAAATGGCGCACATACTTTCGCAGAACGTCTGGTTTGTAATGTAAACTGTAGTTACTATAGGCAATTCGGTTATATGCCCTCAATTAATTTTGTACTCAGAAATAGCAACATATTTTCAATTTTTCTCTTTCCAATTTACAGCCAATAAAATTGAGACAACTTTTAATATAAATTTTTGTGCTAATGGAATGCGTTCTACGATACACATGTACATTTCTTTTCTAGCAGACATTTGTGTATATAAATCTCTTGATGAATGCGATAATTTATTAATTTATCAGCCTCTTTTATTTGAAGTTCAGAAATGAAGCGGTTTTCATTTTCATCACTTTTATTACTCTCGCTATTCGTTCAGGTAATTGTGAAAGAAAAGACTTTAAATCGTAAAAAAATGCATACATATTGGAAGAGAACGATAAAAGTTTCAAAGTGAAACACTTTTCTGAAAACACCGCACATTCGTCTACTTGAATTTTCAATTAACTGCTGTCAGCTTCAAAAAGTTCTAATTTTTTTTTTTTCATTCCAAAAGTCGATCAATAGCGAAGGAAATCTTACCTTCTCAATGTTTCTGGAGAAATTTCATGCGAAGGCTGCTGAAAAAGGAATTGAAATGGGATCAGGGTTGAATTGTATTTTCACCATAACCAATACCATGGATAAAGCGAAAACAAAACATGCAGTTCCGGTCACGAAATTGATGACTGAAACCAAATTTAGGCAGGTAATGGATAGAGTGCCTGCGGGTATGCAAGTTGTTATTGGCCAAGTTACTGTTAATGACGAAGAAAGTAAACATGAACGAGGTAATGCCCGTGCTTTTTTACGAAATAAAATTTATTTGATAAACAATGACTTGACGGAGAAAATCGGCCAACTGAATATGGAAATTTACACAGAAATCGCTCACAAACCATTCATCGCCAATGACAAAATGTTCGCCAATTGGTTTAAACTGTGGGATAAAGATCAAATGGACGAAGAACATTTGAAAAATATTAAAAAGGAAATCAGAGCGATGGCGGCACAATATGAAGTTTCAAATAGAGAGTTCAAGAAGAAGATGAAAGAAGTAGATAATTTGCGAAAAACAATTGACAATTACTTTCGTTTAGCCAATGAGAAGTGTGATAATCTATTGAAAGCAAAAAACTATACTGAATTCCCAAGAATGGTACAAGAAATTGTACCTCTCATTGAAAGAATATACAAATCGCAATCTCAACTAATCGAAAATCTCGAAAACGTGCAAAACCTATTGAAAGATTACAACATGAAGCGCATCATTTGGGTTGAATTATTAATTGGTTTAAGAGAGTCGCTTACATCCAATCGGAGATCAATAAATTTGGAATTTTTACTACTATTTTTCACTAATCTTTGTTGCGGAAGAAATGTGTAATTTTCGAATATTCTAAATAAAAGAAACTGATGACATTTTAAGTGATAAGTTTTTTTATTTTTGGATTTTATTCTGCAAAACATTCCACGACGTTAAAGGTTCAAAAGGAGAGAAATGGGTAAAATTCAAAGGTGCCCGGAAAAGTTCGGACAGAATTCCGATAAAATTCGATTGTATTTAGTGTAAAGATTTAAAAGGGTGTTATGATTCCATTCGGATCAAAAGTAATGAACGGGGTCTTTCCCTTTTTGGTAAAAAAAATCCTTTTTTCAGAATTTCATTTTTTGATGAATAAAAATAACCTATGCCAACATTCATTTTTTATAGGCATGGCTCCCATGCAAAAATTCACATTACTCTGTCAAAAACTATTTGCATTGCAAAACTAACGTCAGATAAACACAACATCCATTTATTATTTATGAATCTGAAAAGTGCGGAAAAGTTCATCTTACGGATGTAAGACATTTTGGTTTTTATTTTTACTCATTTGAAATATCTTGAGAAATGGTTGGTATAATTGATCGTCTAAGCGGCATTACTCGATTCAATTTCCAATGTTGAATATTCCAATAGGTTCGAATGGTGAAATAGTAAAGGAATTCCACGATACTGAGCGCTGAAATTCCCAAAAATAAAGGCCACCACCGATGGCCAAAAGGTTTGAAAAAGTATACAATTCGGCTGGTTTATACGTAGTCACTTCGTGTGTTTTGAAGTGAATTGTGACCCTAAAATGATTTTAATGGAATATTCTTAAATCTTATCACATTTTAAAATCTACCAAGAAAATAACAAACCATGAGGTTTTCTCCAAAATATCACTTTGATCCTATATCTGGATATGATCAATTACTTCATACGAAATCGATGTACAGGATGGTAAACAATTACAATTTTTTCGACATAATTTTGCTTCATTATCCTCCAACCATCAACGATATCTTCACCATACAGATTCCCTGCTGCAGTTTCGTAACATTCACTTTTCACTGTGCTGCAGATTTTTGTTTCATTGTCTCCCAAAAATTAAATAAAATATATTGTAATATATTTATTTGTAAAAAATATTCTTATCATTTGTACTTGGCATGGAAAATTTCACGCATCCGCACATAGTTCGAGTAAAATTGGCCAGACACTCTGATTCACAATTATTTTGTGTATATATTTTATAGAAACGCAATTGACGATCTGAATTGAAAAAGCATTGTCTTTGTTCGGGTGAATAGTAGCGTAGTCCTTCTGATTTTGTAATCATGGTCGCTTTAAGGCACTTCGCCCGGCATATGAATAAATATGCGAAAGCTGGTTTTCCCTTCAAGCTACACGAATAAAATTCATTATCGCCAAGGTAAAGTTCCATGCGCAGCGAAGCATCAGATCTGAAATTGAATATACGTATTGGATACGCATTCTTATTTATTTCATCGTCATTTTCAAGGCTCCAATGTGATATATTTGAGTTTGTCTTTACATTCATCATTCCCAGGGCCATTCTAATACAACATGTGACGAAAAAATAAAAAAATATTCCCAGAAACGGTGAAAAAATGTATATTCCAGACTTACTCTTTTGTATAAATTTCATGCGAACTTAAGGCATTGAATGCAAAACAGAGACCTTCTTCAGTTAAAATTGGTGTAAACATTTCGGAACCTTTGAAATTCAACATACGCCACCAACAAAATGATACAATGTCATCGGGCGCAATCTCTTGCATTGAATCATACACCGTTTCATTTGCAAATTCATTCAATTCTCCTCCATACGTGTCACATATGAGACTTTTATTTTTTAATTGTTGACCTCTGAAAAAAAAAATATTTCTGTTTTTTCTATGTTTACTAAAACTACGAAAAATATTTTCTAACGTTTTAAATTTTGCCTTATGAAGTTTGTTCGATGCACATACAGTCACGGTTGGAAATGGAATGGCTGAAATTGGAGCTGGTATTTCAGTTAAACACATCGTAACTGGATTTTCTTTCCAATCCGTTAGAATATCACGAATTGATGAACTACAAAAATATACTGAGATTACAACAAAAACTATCCAAAATAACCTACGATAATTGGCGAAAGAAATAAAAAAAAAATATTATTAAAGGCGTTAGTATTAAAGTAGCTAACACAAAATGACTTACAGTTTGATTTACACTTTGTACCGCTTGATGTAACATATTTACTAATGTGATTTTAAATGATTGAAAATCAAATTTTTACTTGAAAATTCCATTCGATGTTGGCACTGAAGCTAAATTTTCGCAAATAACGATTAAAATGCAATCGACATAACCTTATAAGTATTGCATCAACTACTGATGTTAATTTCATGATAATTTTTTTTAAACACGAACAT
>NW_022203689.1:0-3677 GCF_009176525.2 Contarinia nasturtii | reverse complement strand
CCAATTTGAAATTGAGAATACTTATCGACACCAATGGCATCGAAATGTATGCCGATGGTGGACTAACAAGTATGAGTGCTATTTTCTTCTCTGAAGATGGCATTGCATCTAAAATGAGCGTTCAAGTTCACTCGCCCACAAATTCGTCTATGATTCAGTTGAAAAAACTGAATGTGTATGAGATGAAAAGCATGTGGCACAATGAAAACAAAAAATGAGGTTGTTAGACGCAATCGTCAATGCCTCTATTATTAATTGCTTCGGTTGTTGCTATCTTTTTGAAATGGCAATAGTAATAATACGTATTTTTTTAATGTTAATATTTTGCCGTTTGCTCGTCACCACATAGAAATAATAATAAACTTTAACACACTTTATTTGATCAATAAATCACAAAAAAAAATAATTGATTTGAATAATCCTCTGAAATTATGAACAAAAATACTGATGAAAATATCCATCTGGTATTACTAGGCATCGCCGTCATATGTGACGAAGAAATTAAAATGATTGATAATCGGACGATTCCATATGATTAAACAAAACGAAATTGGATGATTTCGTCACGTGATCATTTCATTCTTCATTTTTTTTTGACAGATACTAGTACCCAAAGAACCTATTATAATCTTTTTTTTTATTCATCCATTTTTTGAATAACCAAATCAGGTATACCATTTCGTTGGGATGGTACCAAAAATGTAATTTAAATTATGCCAGAGAATTCAAGCGTAGTAAGTATACCATGGTTGTCAATTAATCGGAATAAAAAAGAATTGAATGTGGAAATACAACGACAAGAACAACAAATACAACGCCGTATATTGAACCTCAACAATAGCGATGTTTTTTTCGTCTCAATTTATTTTAGTGAGTTTGAAAATGATGACTAGTATTCGGTTTTTATCAGTTTTTGTATCTATAAAGAGCGAATAGATACAAATAATTGAGAAAAACAGCATTATATTGAGATATTTTCAGCCAGATATCGTCAGGAGCTGAAATTGAGTGAAAACAATAGAAGTGATTGTTATGGCTACACTTACTATACATTGCTACAATCACTTTTATTGTTTTCACTCCATTTCAGCTCCTTACGATATCTGGCTGAGCTGATTCATCTTGCTGAAATTATCTCAATATAAAGTCTGGACAAAAAAATGTTGGCACTGATTCATACTACGTTCAAGGGTACAAATCGCATTGATATAAAATATTCCATGATAGATTGTCATCTGTTATAACATAATTGCCAAAAAATATATATATTTGATTTACTACTTGTTACTACCGCATTTGATAATGCATCTTTCCCCTCGAATAAGAAAAGAAAAAACAATGATAACATATGAATGACCTGATATGACAATGTGATGAATTCAGTCAGTGAAAGTATGTCAAACAGTATGTATGATCTTTCACAAATCACATCGATACCAGAGTGAAGAACAAATGAAGGTGATATTATTATACCGATAAGAATGAATTTTGAATAAAGTCACCGTTTTGAATGCATGACATGATTTAGTCAATATTCATCTCCTTTTACAATCGCATTATATTGGACTTTTGCTAAAAAAATATTTATTCAAATTTTAATTTCATTGAAAGTTTTTAATTTTTTTCGTGTTCAATTCAACAATTAAAATATACATTTTCGATTTCAAATAATTTTCGTCGAACCGTTTAATGCGAATTATTGTTTTTTTTTTATATATATACAGTGAATCTAATTTTTTTGATAGACAAAATAACAAGCAAAGTAAGCAGAGAAACTCTCCACTAACATAGGATTCATATACGAATGGCGTGTGAGTGGAGTATGTCATGCAAAATTTTGTCTACCAAAAATATTAGATTCACTGTATATATTTTTTATTGAATGTTTGTTTCAATTTCAGCAACGCAGAAGCGTGTAATTGATTAAATATTTAAATGATGCAGACTTTCGTTTGTGTGGCATTATTATGCGTTGCAGCGAGTGCATATCCATCTGATGATAGTGTAAAAAATAAAGCCGACAGCGATAGACCCAAATTGGATTGGTGGGAAAATGGTGTGTTTTATCAAATTTATCCGCGGTCGTTTAAAGACAGTGACGGCGATGGTATTGGGGATATTCGTGGTATCATTCAAGGATTGGATTACTTGCAAGAATTGGGCATTGACTGCGCTTGGCTATCGCCGATTTTTAAAGTGAGAAATGGAAAAGTTTTTACTGTAAAAAGCTATTTGTACATTATTATTTTTTAAACAGAGCCCTATGGTAGATTTTGGTTATGATATTGAAGATTTCTATGCAATCGATCCAATGTTTGGGACTATCGAAGATTTAGAAGAGCTATTCGTTGAGGCCAAAAAGCGAAATATTAAAATTATTTTGGATTTCGTGCCAAATCACACTTCCGATAAATGTGAATGGTTTAAAAAGTCAGTGAAACGTGAACCTGGTTACGAAAACTTTTACATTTGGGCCGATGGAAAAAACAATAACAAAGATCCACCAAATAACTGGTTGTCTATGTTCTATGGTACCGCATGGACATTCAATGAAGAGCGAAACCAGTGGTTCTATCATGCGTTTGGTAACTTTCACAATAAATTTACATTAGAAAATGATTTCAAATACAAAATTGATTTTCGATGATTTTATAGCAAAAGAACAACCCGAACTAAATTTCCGGAATGAAGCTGTAGTTGAACGGATGATTGATGTTTTAAAATTTTGGCTTGACAAGGGTGCTGATGGTTTTCGTATTGATGCACCCAACTTTTTGTATGAAGACAAAGATTTGCGCGACGAACCGTTGAGTAATTTTACAACTGATCCTAACAATCTTTTCTACTTGACACATGAAAACACACAAAGTTTGGATGAAGTGTATGACATGTTGCATAAATTCCGCAAAACTCTTAAAACGTTCGAAAGTAAAAATAAAGATCAACTCATTTTGATGACTGAAGCTTATGTGAACGCCACCGAATATGTAAAATATTTTGGAAGTGATAAAAGAATGGGAGTGCACATTCCATTCAACTTTGTTCTGATTGAAGACATGCACAGAAAGTCAACGCCTGAAGATATTAAAAATATTATCGATAAAAGAATAGCAAGTGTACCAGCGGGCACCAGACTTAATTGGGTCATGGGCAACCATGATCGTCCACGTATTAGTTCTCGATATGGCGAACAAAGAATCGATGGTTCTTTAACTTTGGTTATGACATTACCAGGCATTGCTTGTACATATTATGGCGAAGAAATCGGAATGGTTGATAATCGAACGATTTCATATAATGAAACGTTGGATCCACAGGCATGTAATTTCAAACCAAATGCAACAAATTGGATGGACCAGTCACGTGATCCACAGCGTAACAGATGTGTATATTTTTTAATCGTTTTCAGTTGAATAACGTTCGATTTTCATTTCAGGTACGCCTTTTCAATGGGATGGTACAAAAAAATTTGCTGGTTTTATGCCAGAGAATGCAACCAGTAAACCATGGTTGCCAATCAATCAGAACTACAAAGAGTTGAACGTGGAAATACAACGGAAAATACCACGCAGTACATTGAACTTCTACAAACAATTGATACAAATTCGTAAGAGAGACACGTTTGCATACGGTTCATACACCTCGCAAGTTTTCAACGAAAATGTTTTCGCATACGT
>NW_022203688.1:0-3012 GCF_009176525.2 Contarinia nasturtii | reverse complement strand
TTCTACTACCACATTCCATTGATGACTGGAGTCTACAAATACAGTAAGTTCTTTGCTCACCCAAGTAAATTATACAATTTTAACACAAAAATATGTATTCTCTTAGTCAACTACTACTACTTCATGCAATTGATGGAAAAAGAAGTCCCAACATTCGCCGGCTTATACTGGGCTGATGACCGCATCGACCAAGTTATTTACTTGAAAGAAAAGATGCCAGAATACCACTACATCATCGCTATGGGCTCATCAATCTTGGGATACATGGCTGAAGGATTTGAAGCATACTCGATGACTGCCATGAGCCTCTACCCACAATTGGTGAAAGAGTTCTACGACTACATGACCCAATACAAAATAAAAGAAGCCTATGCCGTTAGAGAAAAATTGTACAAAACCATCTACGCTTTGTTCGGCAAAGAAAAGTACATGGACTACATCTACACAATGAAAATGGAAATGGACAAATTGTATCCATTCAAAATGGGACCAGTTCGCAAACCAATAACCAGCAACTACTTCTATTAATTCAGAAATGTATACTTGCAATCGGGCTCAATGGCAGACACATCACTGAAATAAAATACATGACATATGTAAACTAGCAAATAACTCTAACAAAATTAATAAAGAAAGAACAAAGCAATTATTAGCAAATGAATCGTATTTATTATTTTATAAATACCTATATCCTTTTCTTAACGAACATTTAACACTCTTAATAGATTGACCTTTTAAAACTAATTCAGAAGTGATCTTATCTGATTCTAATGTAGCTAATGCAAAAGCATGTAAATCTTTGATCCAATTTGAAAAAAAAGCTTTATTTTAATTTGATGGAAAATGACTTATATCAATCGCATTTTGAAAAATATACACATTTTTAACATGAATAATAAATCAAGAGAGACCATTCTGAAAAAAATTGTCACCAAAATTACCAAAAATGGCATTTTTGTTAAACAAAGTACGTAAATGTGGTTCAGCATTAAAATTTTGATATTTTCGAACATAAACTGGTGAATTCCAAAATAAAACTAAATAATCTGGGGTTGTACAATGTACATGTACCGGTGCGAACGATCTTTTTTAAATATCTACGACTCTATGAAAGAAGGAATGTGCTTTGGCAACAATATCTTCATTGCTCAGATTCTTTTAATAATTTTAATTATCAATGTTGTTTATTAAAAAAATTAAACGTGGAGATGAAATTAAGAGCGCTCGTGTGTATTAATTTATACACAGTGTAATTTGAGTGATAAGATAATTAATTTGAAGTCCACTCTTTATCGTACATCAAAGATTTTATATTATATACCAAGGGTGCAAGTGCACGTTTTTACACCTGGCATCATAAAATAATGGATCTGTTTTTTTGCCTTTGGTTCTGACGCATTGCTCACCTCTCTTAACACAATAATTTTTATCTTTACCGCAAAGCTTTTACGATTCGTGTAAAGAAAAAACAGTATGAAGTAGATCTTTTCTTATAAATTAGTAGGAGTTATCTTATTTTGGATTTTATTTAAAATATATTAATTAATGACAAAATGTTGATAATTGACAAAATTATCAGACTGATGATATCCTGAAAAGTAGTTTGTTTAAAATTCAAAAGAGCAAATCAAAATGAAATTCGGAGTTTTCACACTTAGTTTAGTTATTATAGCTGCTCGATGTGCTGTAAGTATTCTTGACATTTTTTTCTTCGTTTGTATTAGAAAAAGATTTGGAATTTTTGATTATGTTGTACAAAAATGAATTTTAAATATATTTGTGGTTCCTACAAGAAAATATTAAATTGTAATCTGACTGCGCATCTTGATTCCTCAAAATCATATGTTTCCTTGAGTTTTATTTTAAGTTCATATATGTTAATTTTTTGCCATCTCTTATAATCATTTAATTATTTAAAAAATGATCCAGAAAGCACAGAACATTGATGAAAATCAATTAAAAAATTCGTTAGAGGTTAGTATCGTTCTTTCAACGGACTGCACAATTTCAGAGGCTGACAAAGCTTTATCGGGAATTCTGTAAATCTGCTAGCACGATGCCTTTATCGTGATTAAAAACTGTATAAATCCATATACTATATGACGTTAAAACAAAATGAATCCTTTCGGAGTGGAACATGTTTGTAAAACAAAAATAAGAAGCTAAAATGAATTTTTTTTACAAAAGTGAACTAAAAAAAATCTTTCAAATTTATAAACAAGGACAAATGTAAATAAATAATTAATATTTAGAACACATTTTTGTTTTGGAATGAATCAAAGGTCTATCTAACTTTTTTCAACAAATAATCTCTCATTCACCTTATTCATAAAATTAGGTAAAATCAAGAAAATGTGTTTGTCTTCAGAAATTGGTAAGGCCTACTTAAAATCAATATCTCAAATTTAAAAACTAAATATATCTAATGTGAAAATTTCGTTTCACGATGAGAAAAATCACATGACATTTGACTTTTTGTTCGTCGACTTATTTTGCAAAATGTCACATAATCCTACTGATTTCAAATATGTTAGATTGCACGTATACATAAAACACACACCACAAAAATGATAAATATTTAATGGACGTTCACGCTACCAATCCATCCAATTAAACTTTGAATAAGTTCGATTAGAAAAATAATCCAAAGTGATGGTGTCTGGCAATGGTAAAATCGAGTTGCGAATGACACACGACAAAGCAGATGATAACTGATTTCAAGGTCAATTAAAAAACAAAATTTATAACTTTGATGTAGGTCTTAGGAGGCCAATTATCAAAATATAAACAAATTTAATTTATTTCGAATCTGTGTTTGAAAACCTATTCATTAATATGGCAGACATTTGTCAATCTTGCTCATTTATGCCACTCATTTTGTTTTTCATATGTTATAGCATGTCTGAACTCTATGAGAGATATCAGTGAGTACACTTGTTATTTATTTTGAACGCTATTTTTTGCAATGCATCAATTTCTTTGATTATAAATTTTGTCCTTATTTTGAGTGCA
>NW_022203687.1:0-2943 GCF_009176525.2 Contarinia nasturtii | reverse complement strand
ATGGGTGCAACCGCACATTGATTCAATTGTTCCACTAAACATCTCATGAAATGGTGATTTCCCTCAAAATTACCGCGAACGCGTATGTTTTGAATGATCCAGTGATGCTGAAGATGACGCAATACAAACACCACGTCATCCCTATAAAAAGATTTCAGGCGATAGAGCGGTACTTTTTTGTACGATTCATTCCAAAAATTATGGTTTTCCATTTTGGAACTTAAATTGAACGATTATACTGTTTTTCGGTGTTCAAATTTTTGATTTGAAAATGTTGTTTGATTTTATTCCGAATCCACTTCACTCACTGTTGGGTTTTTTTAAATTCAAAGAAATGTATTGACCTCAAAAATAAGTTGATATAAGCACAGTTTTCAAATAGAATCCGTGTCTTTTCGTATACACTACACTACTCTCAAATTTCTTCGAAAGCATGTAATCCTGATAAACATATATTCGAGCAAAAAACACATTTTTTGTTGGTCTTGACTAGCATTTGTTGATTATGTTAGTCTGTTAGAACGAAAAGGTTGATAAAATGGTGATGCTGCTGCCAAAAAAATATCACATCTGTATGTGAGAGGGAAAGAGATAAGAGTATTATAAGATAAAGAGATTTCTCTTTCTGTATCGCTCCCTTTCACTCTCGTATGAAGTAGTAGCGATGTTTATAAATCACTGTCAGCTAAACTTGATTCACCAAATTCGACATGATTTGAATTACTGTTAACGGATTTTTCTTGTTCAATTGGTAAGTTTCAACAAGTATACAAAAGAGTGTTCGAACAAAGTGGCTATTTATTTGTATAAAACACGAGAAACATTTTATATGACTTGCTTGGACAAAGTCTGTTGAGCAACTGAACAACACTCTCTGACAGTCGCAGTCAATATGCATTCGCTTTTTTATATCTCAGAAACTAAGAACAACAAAAAGACATATATAATGGCCGATAATTTTTATGAAGTTGAAACGGCTCGTTTTATGCTGCCATCTCTTGAAAAAGAAACAATTTATGTGGAGAAAATTGAAATAACGATTGTTATGACTAATAAGAGAATAATTGCATGAGAGAATTATTGAAAAATGTGTATTGGTGAAGTGAAGCGATCCGAAATTTTGCAAATTAAAAAAAAAAAACAATTTCAGTGTGTTTTTGCAATTTTTTCTTGAGTCAAATGGCAAATCAATAGAAAAATCAGCTAACATCGAATTAATTTTGTTTAAGTAGTAGTAACAAATACACTTTTTGAAACAGGAATGAAATAACTTCGTGATTTTTTTTTTTAATAGAATCAAGATTCGAGGAAAGTAAATTTAGAAGTAAATAATGGTCTGATTGCGTATATTAAAGAATATAATGTTATCACAGCAGTGCTGTGGATATGTATAATGTCGAGTATTGTATTGTTATTTTCCATTGTAGTAATAATTCTATTGTCTAATTTAGATACAATATATTCTTTTTATTCCTTCATTTGTGAATTCAATGTGAGCAAATGCTTCACATTTTTGTGCAATGGATGCTCACTCGCTCACTGTTTTTGTCATGCTTTGCACATTCCGGGTATATTCTTTTTCATTCAAGAATCAATTAAGCGAGTTAATTCTCAATAGCGTATCGGGTAATTTTTGGTGGCTTCTTAACAATAAAAGACTTGAATTATTTGGAAAAAAATCGGTTTTAGTTTTGTTTTTGAAAAAAATACTACTTTTTGTCTACATTTTTTCAACTTTATTCGCACATTTTATTTTTGCAAAAATGACCGTTTTAGGTAGTTTTTTCTTGTTCGAAAAAACTGAATACAAAAAATGCACTAAATGTCTAATGGGAATTTTTGAATTATTCCAAGTTTTGACATATTGAACATATTATTAGAGGGTCCATTTAACATCAAAACATTTAAATCGTCTTCGTCGTTGCTACTACCATCTCGATTTAAAATGGTCGCATGTGTATTGGTGACAGGTTATAACTGGACGAGTGATATGAGGTTGGTGGGAAGTTCAGAAAAAAAAAACAAATGGCGGAAGTGTTGTCGATTGGTACTGTGTTGGGTGGAGCTGAGCTGACGTCAGGTGAAGCAATTGAATGATTTATTTCAGATTCAACGCTGCAATGTAAACAGGATTGTTTGAAAGATCTTTTTAAATTTTATAATATTGTTACCTCTGTGCCGGTGACGGTGAAAAGTCTGGTTGTATTTTTAAAATTTTGATGTCGATGGCGAGTTAGTATTCACTCGTTTTTGGTAACTCCCATTTAATTTGTCTACATCTTTGTAGTGTTTTTTGAATGCCTCAGTCTTCGATACACCATTAGCAAGATGGGTGCATTCGTTTAAATCAGAGATAAGGTTGCCAATTCCATAATACATCGGGTCATTTGAAATTTCAAATTCTTTAATTGCAAATGGCATAAACTTCTTTATCACTAATTTTGAATTGTTATCGTATGCTAAGTAAACAGGTGTCAATGCGCCTAGAAAAAAAATACAATGAAAGGAACTCCGTAACAAAATGCTTCTTTAGGTCGTGATGAGTGATTAAGGCCTTACCAAGTGTACTGTCAGAAAATCGCAGCAAAAAAGTACCAGCAACTGGTCGTTTGCGAAGTTGTTGAGCGCTTAATCGGTCACTTGAGAAACCAAATATAAGTCCATCCTTCCATGGTTCACTGAGACATTTTTTGATCAATCTAGTGGCAGCGAAAAACCAATCCCAAAAAGAAAATGCGAAATTCGGCATTTTAATGCATGATCGCGACCACGTAAATTCACTATTTTCGATGATTCCGTTACTACACTTCTCACCTGCAAATGTGAATCAAATTGAAAATAAATTGAATAAATAACGATCGAAACATGCTGCAACAATAAAATGATATACTCACGTAATGCTTTTAAATTCAAATCGCTCAAATCGCATCCAGTTTCATTATT
>NW_022203686.1:0-3445 GCF_009176525.2 Contarinia nasturtii | reverse complement strand
CTCTCGTTGAGCACGCGTTGTGATGCTCCGAACCAATGGAGCATCGGGGAGAGTGAGTTCACCATTCGATAGGTTCTTCATCGTAATTTGTATAATGGTGACTTTCAACTTATCCGCTTTACACTGGATAAATTCTGAAATACTAAAGTTATTATAATATTTATGCCATGAATTAATACAAATTATTATTTAAAAAATTCTGTGTAGTCATGGTACGAAAAAAAATCCAAACTACTGAATCAATTTACAAGTGAAGATCGACTCGTGTGTGATACATTTAGGGTGTAGCAGAAATATGAAAAGATCGAAAAACAAATACGGCGAGGGTAATAACCTTGGCTATGGGATCCCCTGATCACGAATCGGTCATTTTTTTGCAAAAAAAATATAATCTGAGATGTCACGGCTCAACGGCGAAATATCAAAAATGGGAAAAATTTGGATTTTTTTGAATTTTTTTGTAAGGCATAAAAATACACTATACTTTCAGTATTGTTTATTTTTATGCTTAAATCATCAGAACAGAACCCAAATAACACATTGCAAAAGAAAAAAATTCATGCAAAGTTAAAAAATGGTACCTTCACCATGAAGTGACAATTCATCGAATTCATCCGAAAAATCTCAAAAATTCCAATTTTCAAATGATTCATTTCTGAACGTAAATTGAAGGTTCTGTGATCCGGAATGATCAATAATTGTCTGAAAATGATGTGTGCAATATTTAAGCTTTCTAACACAGCAGTAATTCATATAAGAAATTCATTTTCGGTACCAAGTGGTGACCCCATCGAAATATACGTATATATACAAAAAAGGTATGTATTTACGCATTTTAGACGTTCATATTGCCGTGAATTATCCGATATGCCTGTATAACTCTTACAATTCGGTAGCACAATAATTTTGAAGACATTTATTGGAGTTAAACAAGTCTTTATAATGAATTTTCCAATTTTTTTGTGGAAAATTCAATTTTGTTGCATTTTAATCACAATTTTTAATTCTTTTCAATCAAAACGTCTGTATACGTACTGTTTATAAAGAATATACACTTTCAGGATGATAATGGGATTTGAGTGACACAATCATAACCAGTAAGGCGAATGCTGCAAGAGCTTTCAAGTTTTAGAGGTACAGGATCCCATTCCATTCATTTATATGACAATGTGATCCACTCGGATAGTATACTATACTGCACTATGACTAAAGATCAGATGTTATTGATAATGCAATGTCACACATTGAGTAAAATACATGAAAAGTTCAGATGCGGAAGAGTTTTGGCCTTTTTATAAAATATTATAATTTTTGTCATTTTTCTGTATTTTTTCTTTAATGTCTCCATTTGGTACCAAAAATGAATTTATGACATGGAATACTTTGCACAAATTAATTTCCATGTTAATTTCAGACCATCATTGATCATTCCGGATCAGGAAACCTTTAATATTCATACATTTGTGTTCAGAAGTGAAAAGTTTTGAATATCAGGATTTTTGTAAATTTTCAATGTAATGTTGTTCCATGGTGAAGGTATCCATTTTTGAATTTGAATGAATTTTTCTACTAGAATGTGTTATTTGGGTTCTGTTCTGATGATTGAAGCATAAAAATAAGCAATACTGAAAGTATAGTGTATTTTTATGCCTTACAAAAAAATTTAAAAAAATTCAAAAAAATCCAAATTTTTCCCATTTTTGATACTTCGCCGTTGAGCCGTGACATCTCAGTTTATATTTTTTTTGCAAAAAAACGACCGATTCGTGATCAGGGGATCCCATAGCCAAGGTTATTACCCTCGCCGTTAAAATGTATGAAAAATGCTACACCCTATGATACATATGAAATGGAACGTCCATTCAGTTCAAACCAAAAATTTTGTATGGGAAGTAACTCTATTTGTAATTGAAATTTCTTCAAATTTAGTGAAATTATGTATACCCCTACTAAATTAAGTCAATAATTCTAAAAACTTGTGAATCTTATTTTCGTGCCTAAATACACGATTTCACCAAATTCGAATTTGATTTCACATCCCCACATTGACGTGGCCAAAAACCCTTGCTCTATGACCCAAAACGCCTAGAAAAACGATTTTTAGCGATTTCAACATTTTGGGGTGATTACACAGTGGGTGTGCGGAAAAGCAAAAATCGATTTCACTCCCAATATATTTTTAAAAAATCATCAAATTATTTCATTATAATTCAGATATATTTAATGGGTAGATTCAAGTGTTAGTGAAATTACCCAAAATTAATACGAATACTTCACACACTTACTTCGTACTGTGCTTGATGCTTCACAATGAATTTATTTGGAACAAAAAAATTAATCACGATATTTTGAATAGTAGGTAAAAATTATACACTTTTAGATCTTTCAATCTTAAAAGAGAATGAATGAAAAGAATTTCGGTATTGCTTTTATACATTTTGAAATCAAATGTTGTATATCATAAAAGTGAGAGCATTTCTTTATTATCGAGTGTTGATTGTTGTCTGGAAGATATATTGTCTTATTGCTTTATTGGCAACGTGCAATTAACTTGTGAAATGCCCTTCAAAAGTTATAACATCAAAATAATAAGAATCATTATTCTGAATCAAATCGAAAAAGAACATTCCACAGCGTAATTCAATATTGTGATGGAGTTTAGTTTCTATAAGAAGGCGCAAGTGAAAACGCACACCAAATGCTGTAAATGTAATGCACATTTGGAATAGTCTAAAAACATACAGCTCCAAATGTGGTCTATCATTTCAATGTCTATAATAATGTTCAATTACCTCATATTAAATGTTATTGTGTTTGGCGGTGAATCGACTGACGACATTTTTATCATTCATGCATCAAATCTGAATATTTCAGCTTGAAAACATGCAATATTACGGACGAAATGACTTTTAGGTGCACACAAGAAATCTTTAAAAAAAAAAACGTATTTTTCTATATTTGTTGTCAGCGTCTTAAACGGCATGACGGATATGTAAAATCAAAAGTATCATCAAACAAAACACACAGAAAATCTCCATTCGACAGCGTCAAGGTGATTCGGACAATTTCAGTAAAATCGGACCACCATAGTTTGGTGACAGGATAAAATGCAGAAAAAAATACGCATACATGTACTTGTATTTCTTCGCACCTCGCTCCTCATTCTATTTCTTGTTTTCTCAACCTACGCATGGTGTAAATGCCCCGAACGAACGGTGCAATTTGAGTGCTTGGGTATCAAACAACAACCTCATTGAGAATTCCAGACTAATTTTTATAACTTTATAGATGTAAGTCTGATAAGCACAAAGAATAAAACAAATATTCTTTACCTTATCTGAGCCAAAAGGTAAAGAGTAAAGGGCACTTTACCAAAACAAATCATGCAAAGTCCAATTTTTTTTTATTTATTGTATTCTTTCAATAAAAAATGAAGAAAGCAATA
>NW_022203685.1:0-3003 GCF_009176525.2 Contarinia nasturtii | reverse complement strand
AGAACCGTCTTATTTCATTTGAAATGTTTTGTTGTTTGACACAAAAACAAGTGCATATCTGTGACCCAGTTTTAAAATTCTCCTTTCTTTTTCTTCAATCGTATTCTGACTCCGTGCGTCAGTTCATAAATTTTAACACAAGTTTTGAAAGTATGCTCAATTCACACTTTTCATGTCCTTGTTATACAAACATGTACATTCTCTTCATGGTGTACATATAAAAAATGTGTTTTTTTTTGTTCGTTCATGCTCTCATTAGAATCATTTAAAACTTTATGGGTCGAAAATAAATGAAGTTTGCAATTACATAATCCCATCTAAATGAAATTCTTTTATATTTTTCGCTCGATATTTTTGCAGCTCGTTTAGTTTTACTTTGGTTTTTAGTCATTTGCGCATTATATTTCGTTACGCAGTGCGGGGGGTTGAAAGAGAAAATGTTCGGTTCCGTTGAATTAAATGACATTGCCATAAATCACCGAACGTAAATAAATGAACGGTAATTATTTTGCACGAAAGAGACAGAGAGATAAGCCAAAAATTCTGTGCAAAAAATAAAAGAGCTACCGAATTTAATTTAGTCTCGCTACGAATGCGAATGAATACCACAGAAATTTACTTGGAAAAACACTTGTGTCTCTAGTTGACCATTTTCATTTGCACCGAAGATTGTGACAGAGAAAAATGTGCACACTCACACACAAAGTGAGAACGAGACACACACACACACACAGAGAGAGAGAGAGAGACGATAATACATAGTATGGTGTGATTACTACTCGTTTTTCGTTGCGTCAATCACAAAATGTTTTCATTTTCCTTATCAGATCTACAGACTCATGGTGATTGGTGAATGTCTAATAATCTTGATTCATTTTCAAGGCTCTTGTTGCCAAGTTGTAGCTAATGTAATACAATTCGGTCTGGTCGAATTTTCATTAAATAGAGACACGACCACTGTATTTCTAAGCAATGTCTCATCATACGTTTTTCCGATAACAAAATGATAAATACACTAATCATTCAATAGCAAAAGTTGATTTTCTGCGGAAAATTGAAAAGTTTTTGCCAAAGTTTTGTGCGTTAATTTTCTTTCACACCAAGTCATAGACAAAAGGTGTGATTTCATTTAATAGAGCACGTTTTATATTTCACTACAATCAATCACAATCACACGGACAATTAATCACGTATGTTTCACAATTGCATAACCGAACGCAGGAAATTTCATCTAGAATCGGCGACCGTTTATTGGCGTCGAACGTGCATGAACAAAAATACCAAAAACATCATCAGTCAAACTGAGATTATGCTTTCAAGAATATCATCGTTTTGTAAATGTTTAAACAACGTTATGTTTAATCGAAAAATTTCGGAATACTTGCTAAAATTGCAGACCGAACATCGATAAACATGGCTCGAATATCGAGACATTTTCTTGTATACACATTTTCTTCTAAAGGATCTCTCGCAATCTCTTTAGTTCTATATCATTTTTCGTTTATGGAAGCTGAAAAAAAAAGTTTTGATTGACAATTCTATAATTAAGTTGAAAAAGAAAGTTAAACATTGGATGTAAGCACCCTCATGATCGGCTCCCGGAATACTGGATAATTAATCAAATTAATATACCATGAACAATTCATTTTGACAGTTTATAAAAATGAAATGGATTTTTCAGCGCAGGGAAAATCCCACGATTTAAGATATTTAAAAGTTTAATTTTGTTTTGGATTAAGAGTACGATAATTAACAGTTGAGAGGAAATTTTCTGTTACCAGGAAGAAAGGAAATGCTATCGCAATATAAGAACAACTAAAGAAAATGGAAAGAACTTTTATTCTAAATTTGAGCCACATCATTGTTGCCACGTCATGTCATCGACACCACGCAACCATTTATTATAATTTTTTTTGTTGTTTTATTCTCTGCACAGTGCACATCCATTTCTTGAATTTAAATCAGTTTTATTAAACTCAATGTATTATTGAAATGAAGTGATACACAGTGTGTACACAAGACTCTGCATAACTTTCGAAAAATGTGTATGAGGTGTGGTCTGATTCGTCCCGAAGAATACACGATTCATTTATATATATTTTTATCGATAAAATAAACAGATGATTAATGATTTTTTTGGACGCAAATGCCGATATGCAAGAAATCCAACACCTCGTACCAGCACTGACAGTGTGTGAGAGAGAAATGAAATCTCATCCAATTTCATTTTGTGCTGATATTCATATGATAGTTTCGATTGGTATTTTTTTGAGCGCATTAAAATAAAACTTGTTTTACTTCTGACCACAGATCATTGACCAAAAATTCCACAAATACACAGTGGTTTCTCTATTACGCTCAGTCAATTCAACTGTATCATGTGTAGCTGCATATCAAAATGGATTAGGCTTGTACAAACAAATACAGTTGCATGTGTTCATTCATTGTTGTATAGATTACCGAGCCCATCTTTTTCATGCCTAACAGAGATGGAGAGAGATTTACATTGGCGATTGTGTGCTATGAATATCAAAACACAAAAAAAAAACGCTACACATACTATATTTATTCGATTTTTTTCGTGCATATGTAATCTCATAAGAAATCAGCGTCAAACGCACTTATCGATCACTCACATGAATTATGTGTATTTGATTCAAACATGTTCGATCCGAAACGAAACTCGATTTACAAGATCGCCAGACGTTAAACAACAATTTGTACACAATTAACATTGCCACCCATCGCAACTACTGCCATTGCCCATTATATTTGTTGCTGTTAGAATGGAGCACGAACATTTATTCGAATTTTATTAGCATTTAAAATGGTTTATAGGTAGCGTTTATTATTTGAATTACGTGGTTAAAAGAAGGTCAGCAATTTTCATAAATATAAAACAGATTCAATGCTCTCAGTACATGTACACACGATGCAATGGAATAAAATCGTTAGTTTCATCCATAGACTTAATGACAGCATTAATTTTTGCCATAATAATAA
>NW_022203684.1:0-1065 GCF_009176525.2 Contarinia nasturtii | reverse complement strand
AACCACCAAGGCGAAGGAACGCTGTTCGGTGCAGTTATTATTATTAATATATGGTCTCGACAGTCACCAATTATCCACCACTCAAAGGGTCAAAATTCGAATTTTTGGCTTTAGCTCGTATTGATTGGAAGTGTATTGTTCAAAATATTGCTTTATCGCAAGCAGATTGTGCTGTCGCCTTACATTCGGATCTTCGGCAGCGCACGAAGTGCTCCGAACGCACAACGAAAGCACTAGCGATGCGCATCAAATGATGCAAGCATCATTCAATTGCTCGCATAAATGTATGTCTTTCTGAACGCTTGCTTTATCGTCTTAAATGGAATGAAGCGATGCCAAAGAAATAATCCATGTCATTTTTGAACTTTTTGAATCAAGTAAATACTGTTTTTTTCAAGAAAATGTATACATTAAAATTGTAACCACAAACCGCCTCGGGAAGCCATACATACGGTGGCGAAATTTCACCAAGTTGAAAACGTATAAACTTCATATTTCTGGTGTGAACTTGTGGGACTTTTATCTATCCCCTGGAGAGAGAAATAGTTTTGCATCCAGCCCGGCCTTTAAAATAAAGACATGAAATGAAGAATTTGGTCCGATTTTGAGGCTATGTTCCTTCTTGTTTGTGGTGTAGCCTCTGATTCCATGAACAGATTTGTCTAAAATTCCGTTGGCATTCCAAAAGGATGGCTCTTTCAAAAGGATGTTTACTTATGTCGCCATCTAGTGTCCGATTCCGGATCATTATCAAACCACGTAGTATCTCCAGCGTAATCATTTGTAGAAACAGCAGTCTATGCTCATATTTTGGAAGTCTATAGTCATCCCAGTTTATTCTCCTTAGGGCATAAAGTAAAAATTGTTTTTGTATTGACTCTATTCTTTTGCTCATATTGTCGTAGTGTGGATTCCATATTTCCGATCCATATTCGATGATTGGTAATACAAATGTAAAATAAAGGCGTTTAATTGTTCATGGATCGACGAAATCCTTGTCGTTGAACTTTAACCAATTCAGTCTTGATTTGGCTTTAGCCGTGACATGCTCAATGTGTGATTTGA
>NW_022203681.1:0-1710 GCF_009176525.2 Contarinia nasturtii | reverse complement strand
AAAAATTCAATTTTTCTTCCAAAAGTGATATTTAATGTATACTTAAACACTCAAAAATGTGTATTGGGTACGAGAAAACCGAATATGACGTTAGTTTTACGATACAAATAACTTTCGATACACTTTTCATACAAAAATTTCAAAAAATTTGGATTTTTGTATGGAAGCCATGTCTGTATGATATCGTAATGAGCTGAAACTTTGCACAGGTTATTTTTATCACAAAAAAATACCATTTCGAGAGTTTGAAGACATTTCAACGCATATTAGGGGTACCTCCCGAACAAAATTTCGGATTTTTTGCTCAAAAACGAAATGTTGCATGGGAAGTATCCCTACTATGCATTGAAATTTCTTCAAACTTTCAGAATGTTAACTTTTTGTGAAAAAAATAACCTCTACAAATTTTCACATGATTACGATATCATATAGGCATGGCTCCGATACAAAAATTCCCATTTTTATCGTAAAACTAATGTCAGATTCAGTTTTCTCCATCCCCCCGACATGAAAAAAGTGACATGGTGGCGCCATGTACCTGTAATATGGTGGTGAAAGAACAAACTTTGCATGTGCGACCACACAACGTATTTCCGACCACACTGTGATAGACGATTTGTTTTTTCTTCTACTTTTTTTAAACGAAATAAATTTTAAATACAAAAATGATGAAATCGCAAGGAATTTTCTAATTGTAAACATTTTATTTTTGAAAATAGATAAATTTTATGATCACTCTTTGCGACCACGCACATTTTGCATTTGCGACCACAAATTATTTCATCCAAGTTGATAACAACTAACATCAATAATGTGGTCGTACATGCTCTTACATGAAAATTTGTTCTTTCACCACCATGTTGTACATGGCGCCACCATGTCACTTTTTGCAATACACTGTCATGTCGCAGGGATGGTTTTCTCGTAAATTCTTTGAGTAAAGGATTTGTAATAAATGCATGTTGTGGATCACAGTGCGGAAAAGTTCATCTTACGGATGTAAGACATTTTATTTTGTGCCGTTCTGTGCTAGAAAAATGAAAAAAAAGCTTTAAATGTGCAGTACACCATAAGCGGTGCACAGACGTAGTTTTATGTCTTCTTCTTCTTCTCGACTACGCGTACATCACTTTTACTTATAGCGTTACTCCAAAGTAGCCCTGTTACTTACAGCGTAAAGTGAAATATCTATTTTTTGTAAATTCATGAAAATAGTATTTACAACACATTTATTGTATTTATATTGAAAATTATTTTTTATCAATTCTAATTTATTATATTTATTACTTGTCTTTAAAATATGAACTCATTTAAATTTTCAATTAATCCATAATTGATTTTCAATGAACAGATGTGATTACTCCTAAATTGCACATAATACACTTTGTGTGAAAACAAAGTATCATTCAATTTCAAGGTTATGTATTACGTTGTGTTTTTCGGGTTACTCCTGAATTGCATTAATTTTTAATATTTATTGAATAATGCTTGTTTTTATTTTGAGTCATTTTATGTGTCTTATAATATAGTTTTTTCACCATTCGTTCTGTGGACATCATTGCAATTTGTTTTAGGAATAATGTCTTTACCATTCAATGCAAAAATGTTCTACGTACAGCACATTTTTTATCATATTTGTTCTGCCCGTAGCACATTTTGCATAGAATGGTAAAGATATTACTCCTAAAATACACATGAACAATCGATGCA
>NW_022203680.1:0-5894 GCF_009176525.2 Contarinia nasturtii | reverse complement strand
TGGGCTATTTTAAATTTGTTTTTACATTATGAAAAAGTCGAATATTCGTCAATTTTTGCAACAATTTCGTCAATTTTCGCAATAATTTCGTCAATTTACCACGAAAAAGGCGATGAAAACCCAAAAAGTGTAAGTAAACGCCCTCTGGCGGCATTCAAAATTAAAAATAACTATCAAAAATCAATTCCTCGACCCCAAAAACCCCCGGGTACACACTTGGCTATAGGAAAAAAAATATTTTTAGTCTCTTTCATACAACGAAAAATGATGAAAAATTCAATTCAAAGGAAAAAACTAGGTAGAAAATTTGGCTGGCTCGAAATTCATGATAGAGGTATGGTTCCTTGGGCAAAAATGCTTGTTATGGTCCGTAGAACCATAATCTCAAAAAGCCTTTGAGGTTTATAATTTGAACCACCCTAGTGTATACCAAAGTGGAATCACATTAGTTTTGCTCTGAAAGTATTCTAACTTCAAATGAGATTAATTTGTGGAGGTCTGTTGTACTTTTGGCTACCATCACTTACAATGGCAAATAATGTAAAAAACTGCATGATGGCGCCATCTCTATGTGCTCATGAAAATTAGAACAAAAAGTTTGTGTAGAATGTTAGTTGTTTGAAGTTTGAATACGGAATCATTTGTTGTGACGTCTGTCATTTTACGCTCGATAAAGATATACCGTGTAAATTGAACAAAAACCGATTTATTATTTGTATTTGGTGAATTTGTGATGGAAAATAAATTGAAATTACTTTGCACAGTTTGTGTCATCGAAATTAACTGCGAGGACGTTGCATATCACATGGTTTTTCTTCACACAAAATCAGTTGACATTTTTGACTTTTTCGCACCAAAAAAAAAATGTTTTAATTGCCTTTGGTGCTCGTTTGGATCGCGAGTTCAATGCCAAGCACATAGAGATGTCGCTCGGAACGTGAAGCTCAAAAAAAATATACAGGTGATATAGAAAGCAAGTGAGGGTAGACTTTTGGTACAAAACCTTCATTGTTGGTGATGAAATTGAAATTTTTGGTCAAAAAATTAATTTTTTTGAATGGAAATGTGTTTTATTTTCATTCAAATCGTTTGAAACTTCACCAGTGGCAAGTATTTGCTGAAAATTACGATTACCATCAATTTTTAGTCGATGTGGTTGTGCGAAGATATTTTTATTTTAACTGAAAACGTCATTTTTCAATGAATTCACATAATGACCTACCGAGCTCTTGTGGCACCATCTAGCGTTGAGCTATCGGCATGAAACTTTACACACGTTATTTGCACACCATATGGAAAAGTATTCCGAGGTAAGAGCAAAAAAATTTCACCTTTTGTGTTTTGGGGGCCAGTCTATTGATGAAACATCTGATTCATTCTGGATTTGACAAGACAAATCAACGAGTTTCAATTTTCAGTTAAAAACATGTATTCTATTTTTTGTCTGCATTTTTATTTCAGTTCGATTTGTTGACATTTCTTATTCTGAAGTTTAATTCATTAAGTTAATTGGATGTTGGGTGGTTTATTCATTAATCCAGTGTCCAATCACATCAAGGAATGATTTTTGATGATCTTTTTATGATTCGTTGAACATTAATACAATGTTCTACTCTCACTGGCCATGAATAAACCAGCCAACATATTGAAAATTGTCGATTTGGCAGAAGGGCATGTGAGTTGAAAATATATTAGTTCAAAAGGAGGTATTTATATGAATAGATATATAGAATTTTTAGTTTTCGAAAAAAACATCAGCCCCCCATGGAAAATTTTCATTTTGTTTGATTAATCTTTCAGTTAGTTTTGATGTGGCAGAGCTTCTCATCAAACACAACGCTACTGTTAATTCGGTAGATAGATTAAGAGAAACGCCACTCCATTACGCTGCGAAAAGTGGTAATAGGCTAAATAATTGAATCTTCGAATTCTCTCAAATTTCTTATCGTTCATTTAACCTCTCAGGTAGTTTTGATATGGTAAAACTTCTCATCGAACACAATGCTACTGTTGATACAGAAACAAAGTATGAACATAGAACACCTCTCCATTACGCTGCACAAAGTGGTAGTAATTCAAAGAATTGAATCCTTAAATTCTCTTCAATTTCTGATTGTTTTTTTAACCTTCTAGGTAGTATTGATGTGGCAAAGCTTCTCATCGAACACAATGCAAATGTAAATATGAAAACTGATGATGGAATGACACCAATAAATTACGCTGCGCAAAGTGGTAACAGTTTAAATAATTGAGATTCCGAATTCTCTTCAATTTGTGATTGTTTGTTTAACTTCTCAGGTAGTTTTCGTTTGGCAGAGCTTCTCATCGAACACAACGCTACTGTTTATGAGGAAAATCAGGTATTATCTATTTCATAAAAAAGTACCCACGACAGTAAAACTAAAATTTGAGTCTTTTGGCATTTATGTTGGTAATATATTGATTACTGGTATATAGAATGTTTGCCAAATCAACTTTTGGCTTAAAAAAATGCGAAAATCTCCAATAAAAAACAAGTGGCCGTCAAAAAATAGCAATGGTCTTGTCATTTTTTTCAATTTTTGCTGGCAATTTCTATTTTTTCGGTGACTATTTTCCTATTTTTATGCCACCAAATAATTTTTTGGAAGCCATTTTCTATTTTTTCTACAACCAGAATCAACTAAAAATGTCGCCACTCCATTACGCTGCGCAAAATGGTAATATGTCAAATAAATAAGTCTTTGAAATCTCTTAAATTTCTAATTTTAACTTCCCAGGTAGTTTTAATGTAACAAAGCTTTTCATCAAACACAACGCAAATGTTAATGCGGAAGATAATAAGAGCATAACGCCACTACATTACTCTGCACAAAGTGGTAATAGTCAAAATAATTGAGTATTTGAATTCTCTTCAATTTCTGAAAGTTTTTTAACCTCTCAGGTAGTTTTGATGTGGCAGAGCTTCTCATCGAACACAACGCTACTGTTGATGCCAAAGATTACCATAAAATGACGCCACTCCATTACTCTGCGCAAAGTGGTAATAGTCTAAATTCAATTTTCAATTTTCAAAGTACCTTTATTTTTCATTATTACATAAAATATTCACATTATTAGGTAAAGATTAAATTAATAATTAACAATAATTTTCTTAGTTTTGCATTCCATTTCAAGAAATATTTCAAAAATCTATTTAAATATTTTTATCCCTGGTTTCCTATGTTATTTTGGTTATTGTCTGTTTTCAGATTTGAATTTTATGGGAAAAAATTAAACCCCGTATATATTTTTTTTATATAGAAAGAAAAGAACAAAAGTGTGCTAAAATTAATGGACAATTAGTACAACCAAAATATCATATTTGTATTGTTCAAATTCAAAATTTAGATCTATCTCCATGACTTTTAACTCAATTATCCCCATCATCTCCAAACTGAATTGATGTTCTATATTGTTCTATGGTTGGTATAGTCCATTATAATAGATTTGTTTTTCGTTTAAAAATAGATTATTAGAATCATTTAAATATTCTATATATATTGGTGGTTTGCTGTTGTAATAATGGATCGAATTCATATAATCCTCATCATATGATAAATAAAATCTTAATGTTGATGATTCGTTTTCTCTTATTTTTTGGAAAAATTTCAGAGTACTATTTATGATTTCTTTTTCTATGGGTTCGATTGAACATTCTTCGTATAATGTGGAATTTGTATGGTATTTAAAGCTGTCAGGTCGTCTATATAGACCAGAACAAGCTCTCAATATTTTTCTCTCTAGTTTAGCAATTCTATTAATTTGGTTTTTTGAGACCTGTAACCAGATCGGTGCGGCGTACATTGCTATTGGCTTTATGATTTTCTTATGAGTAAAAAACACTTCTTTGGAAGTTCTCACTGTGACGCAATACTGCACATCAAATCTGAAAATGATCTGATATAAATTTTCAGTGACGCTTGCAATCAAATACACAAACAATTTTTATATTGGTATTGCGTCACTTGGGGGACTGCTAACAATTTTATTTTTTTATCGATTTTTTTGTTGAAAAATATATTTTTTAATGCAAAATATGCTTTTATCATTTTTTTACAATTGTGTCAACATGCTGATTAAATTTGAAATTTCTTGTGAAATGAATTCCCAAGTATTTTAATTTGTCAGTTTTAGGTATTATAATGTTATTTATTTTTAATTCAATTTCTCTTGCTCGTTTCCTTGTCAATCGTGTAGTTTGTTTTGTGTTACCCAGTATAGAGATTTCTTCACACTTATTTGCATTTGCCTTTATTTTCCATTTAAATAGATAATTATTTATTTCATTCAAATAATGATCTAATTCCTCCCCAGCCAAATCTGTTAGTTTAGTTTGTACTGAGATGAGAACATCATCGGCAAATTGTGTTGTATTTATGTGTAGTGAACCCAAATGTTTGGGAAAATCGACAACATATAAAATGTATAACAAGCATGAAATTGTCGATCCCTGAATGTTCGATTTTTTAAATAATTTAGTATAAAACTACATATTGGTTTATTGAATCTCATAATTTTATGTAATTTGAAAACTAAACCCTCGACACATAGAGTATCATACGCCTTCTCAAAATCTAGCGCGACCAAATGAGATGGTGTTTTTGAATTCAAACCGTTTGCTATTTGTGTAACAATTTTAAAAAGTGCATGACATGTGGTCAATTCCGGACGGAAACCAAATTGATTTTCAAATTTTATATCCAGTTTTGTACATTCTTTTTCCAGTTTTAATGCCTGTAGTTTTTCAAAAACCTTAGCCAAACAAGATAATTTGCTTATTGGTCTATAATAACAGATTAATTTATTGTTTTTATCTGGTTTTGGAAGAGGCACAATATATGCCTCCTTCCACATTTTTGGCATATATGAATTGTTAATAATGTGATTGAAAAGTATTTCCAAGTAAATACAAAATTCATTAGTTGCAATTTTTTTTAAAATGAAATTTGATATTCCATCATTACCGGTGTTTTTTTTTGTATTTCTAGATTTTATTGTTAGTTCTATTTCCGTTGCATTCAAAAAAGGTGTTTGTGGGTCATTTTTTATAATTTCAATTTCATCAATTATTGAAAAATCTGTTATATGTTCCTCAATAAACGTTTCTTTAATATAGTCACCCACAATAGTGTTGAAATCGTTATTGCCCATATTTATTGTTAAATTATGAGCCTTTTTAAAATGTTCAGCGAATGCATTCGCCTTATCTATGTCTGTAATTATTGGTGTTGTGTTATTTTCATCACTTTGCATTGATTCCGGTAAACTCAATCGTTGTTTGTAATTTGAGAATCGTTTAAAATGTTTAAATATATTTTTATCTGCTTTCAATTCACTAAATTTATTTTCCCAAAAAGATTTGTAATCTGATACTATAGAATTGAAGACCATATTCTAGGGGGTAGACACAATAGGGAATGAATGAATACCAATGAATTGTCATAATACCTATCTATTTTCAAATACGACAATTACTTACTTATTTGAAGATTATTTGTACTAAAAATGTGAATACCGTGATTACCAAATGTCAAATTGATATCGGTAATAAAGATTTCAAGTTTTTTCCATTTCGTTTTAACATTCACCATTTCGAAATTTATTTTAATTTTTTCTGTTTTCTTTATGTTATTTTTATCAAAATTGTTTTTGCATTTATTAAACCAATTGAAATAATACACTGCCAGTCTTTGGCCGTAGAGCTTAATGTGAAACGTGGAACCGTACTACTAAGAAAAACAAACTACTCGACATTCATATTTTGAATTTTTTGCCACAATTTTTTTAAAATAAATTACACCTTGAAAATTGATTTTGCCAATATTTTCCTCATATTGCCTCAACGACTACCTATGCGCTCCCACTTCAAAAAG
>NW_022203678.1:0-3661 GCF_009176525.2 Contarinia nasturtii | reverse complement strand
GGTGTCAGTTGGAAAAGGTCAACTTCGCAAAAAAATGAAATTTACAAAAAAGATTATTTCTCATAAGTTTTCAAAAAGAGCTGCCTGCTCAACAGTATTACTTCCGACTCAAGTCGGGGTATGGGAAGGAAGTACCATGCCTTGCCACTGTATACAACTGGTTCACTGAATCCCATCGTCATGGTGCTCGCTACAGTGATCAATTGCGCGATGGTCCTTCGAAAATTGATGTCATCGAGAAAAACTCTGGTGCCGATTGAGTTAGGATCGAAGTTTCTTTTACAGTTAAATTGTGGTATGCCCAAGGATCACAGAGACTCCAATCATTTGGTTCTTCCATGAATTACAACATGAAAAAAATAAATCTTTACGTGTCAACCCACAGTTGCTCAAAAATCGATTGATTTTAATCACATCCAAAAAATCATAACCAATTTGACACAGGATAATAAAAACACGTCTATACGATCGCAATAGAAGCCAAGACATGATTCCAGTAGTTTGGACCTGAAACAAAAACTTGGTTGACTCTCTGAGTCTTCAAACATGAACACAATCGAACAAAAGTTGTTCGTTTGTGAAGTGATAGGGAAAATCGGACCTCATTATTTTACAGTGTTATGTGTCATGTTGCTACCATGCCTTTAGAGGATGAAAGGTCCTTCAATGCTGAATAGTACACAACCATTTGATTGTCAAAAGTCATCACGGGAATATGGAGACCAAAACTCTGAAACTTATAATCCCAAAACATGGCAAAAAGAAGCCCATCAAACAGTCGACTATTTGACCACCCAAAAGATCGAATTGATGCACAATACTCCGTGTACGAATTATTCGGGACCCCTCTGTCCACCAGAGACCAAAATCAGTTGGATACAATATATTTTTCGTACTTGAAATTAGGTGCATATTCAAAAAAGTGCACTTTTTGGAGTGTCATGTTTAAGCTGCTGTCGTAGCCATACCACAAAACTAAAATTCGTCCTGTTAAGTCAAATGGTCATGAAAAATGTCCAACTTCACGAATATGACAATGGTTTGCATCGGGCAATACTAAAACATACATATTGAAGAAACTTAAATAGTCGCCTACGTAAGCTAATATTCACAGTACACAGAAAATATATCTACCAACTATTTTCGTTACAAAATTGATATCAGAAATTTTGTGTTTCAAATTTTGGTTTCGTCACTCGCTCTTCACCTTGATAGAGGTTTTTTATTTGATATTATTTACATGTAAGGAGAGAAGCAATAATTTTTCAGTTACACTCTCAAAAATGCTTGATAAAAATTAAATTATATCATATTATATTTATTTAATCAAAATATTTTCAATAAACCACCAAGGCGAAGGAACGCTGTTCGGTGCAGTTATTATTATTATTTAAAATTACTGATATCAAATAAAAAACCTCTGACGAGGTGAAGAGCGAGTGACGAAACCAAAATGTGAAACACAAAATTTCTGATATCAATTTTGTGACGAAAATAGATAGATAATTTTTCTGTGTACTGTGAATATACATTTGTATATTCGGAACGTTGCATTGCGTCATCAGTCCATACTGACAGTAAAAAGAAAAGGAATTTCTGCAATGTTTTGAATGTTCGCACTATCAAAGGCCATATCGTGAAGACAATAATTTTTAGGGATATAAGCTATGCGGCATTTTATAGCTTAGACTTGGGCCTAAAAATCGGTGAAATTTTCAAGTGACCATGAAAGGCTAGTTTTGAGCTAATGACCATTATGTGTCCGGCCAAACGCTAACTTTTTGGTTTTTGGCCAATTTGGCCACTCCAACTTGAAATTTTCGGACCGCAAATGACTCTATTCGATAGCTCACTTCAAGACCTTTCCAATGATATGCATATGTCTGGGGGGTGTAAAGTCATGGCGCTTCGGTGACCATAGGGAAAAATGTCGAAAAGTGACTTTTAGAGACCGGCCATGGCCAACATGGCGGCCAAATCGAAAAGTGCCGGAACAAAAAAGTCTTAGTTTTTTGTGTACTTTAATCACAGAAAGTTTCAAATATACCAAATAATTTTTATAGGAAAATCATAAGAAATTTTCAAAATGCGGAATTTTTCGAAAAGATTGATCGATTTTGACGGTTAGATGGTCGTTGGAAAGGTATTGAGCTCTAGAATTCGAAAGACGATGTTTCAGGGGTCGACGACCTCATTTAGTGCCATCTATGGCCATAAAACTGAATTTTGACCCTTTTCTTGAAAGGACCATATTTTGAAGACAGGTGGACCGACTTTCAATTTTTGATATTTTTTCTTGATCTATAGCCCAAGGGCTTTCCAACCATACACCAATCGCGGCTAAAGGCCTTCCAGGCTAGAATTTGGAAATTACGTGTATATATAGCAAGTCGACTTTTCAACACACTAATGTGGTTTCGTCACTCGCGCGTATTGCCGTCCGTTGTGATGAAAATACCTAAAATAAACTAAATATCTGATGCGGTTTCACAATAAAAAATTTGCGTTTTTTTCACTTTGGATGGCTGAATTTTTTGGCTAAGCGAGTTTTTCTGAGTATACAGAATGAAAATACCTAAAAAATACAAAATATGAGTGCAATTTAATTTGAGGTACCAAATATGGGTGGTGCCAACGACATGAACCTAAATTTATCACATCAAAAAAGTCTTTTTCTAACAACTCACGTTTAAATTTCAAAGATGCGGCAAAACATAAAAACACAAACACAAATTCAAATGTTGACATTTTTGAGTGTCACAAATTGATCACTAAAAGATGACACCATTTATTTGGATCTACGTATTCGATTTGAAACATTTCATTATTTTCGACTTTTAGTGTGAAAATCGAAAAATTGACATTTCTGTCACACGCGTTGTGTCACAAATTCAAATGTTGACATTTTTGAGTGTCACAAATTGGCTACTAAAAAATGACACCATTTATTTGGATCTACGTATTCGATTTGAAAAATTTCATTTTTTCGACTTTTAGTATGAAAATCAAAAAATTGACATTTCTGTCCCAAGGAGTGTGTCACAAATTCAAATGTTGACATTTTTGGGAGTCACTAATTGGTCACTAAAATTATGTCGAAGAATTTTTATAATTTTGCCCATTTTTATGAAAAGCCTTTTCAAATTTTCGATTAAAATCATTTTTGTGCATTTTTCAATTTTTTGTTCATAATATGTCCACCATATGCATCATTATATTTTTATTTTTTGCTTTTATTCAAAATTTCACTAACCAGTACCATGGTGTGACTCGCCGATTTAGATGGGCATATGTCCATTGGATAGAATGTGCGGAGAAAATAAGTTTGTGAAAATTAGGGGTGCGGAGTCGGGGTATTAAGGGCAGGGGGGCACCCCCCATTGTCAAAACTTCATCGGATCAAAAAATAATGTACTACAAAGTTGTTCAGAATGACGAGAGAAATTTTTTATGACCCCTGCCCTCCAAGTCCCCCCACCCCCCAGGGGGGTCGGGGGTCATAACTCCTTCACCCATGATTTTTTTGACTCGAAACCTCGAAATTTGGAATCAGCATGCCAAAATACCCTAGAAATGATATTCGTCTCGATCCCGTTCACCCCAGGTCTCCCAACAATTTAGTGCCCCCCCATTGGGGTCAAATGATAAAAAGTCGATTTTT
>NW_022203668.1:0-1490 GCF_009176525.2 Contarinia nasturtii | reverse complement strand
ATCTTCTTTGTATACGTCGCTTGTAAATGTGAAATTGTTGCTATTTGGCATTATTGTACGTTTAATTAATCCAAATTGCATCAATAGTCTTTCCATTTGTTTATTTGTTTTGATTAAACACTCGATGTAAATGTTGCTTGCACAGAAAATGCATTTGAAATGCAAAGCATTATAATTGGCACCGGTACACTTGTTTTCGGTGCAGCAATGGTATGTTTTTTCTTGTTGTTGTTGTTTTTCCATTGTGTTGCTGTCACTGTGATTCTCAATGCAATGTTTCTTTTTTTATTTTTCTATCAAATCGACTAAATATGACTGAACTTCACTTTTCAACTATAGCAAATAAGTTTGTTTTGCTATTGTACAAATAATTTTATTTTTTAAGGAACTAAAAATATTTTTAAAAATGAAAATAGTCTAAATAAACGATGAGCGATAGAAAAAAAACAATGCGATGTTGACAACTCCAGCAGTAACTTAAATAAAATAGTTTAGCATTGCTTGGGAGTACGCATATTTTTAAAAGTTGCATGAGTGCTTGAAATGCTTTGACGCTTAATATCAGAGAGACCGAGCCCGAAATTCATTTAATTGTATCCTTGATTTCCAGATTTTTCTTTTTGTTTTCGAATATTATTTGCATTTGCATCGCATTCCTTTTAACATATCGCTTCTGCATGTAAATTGGTGCTAATAATTTTCGCATTTGTTTGGCATCTAACAACGCATATTTTTTTTAGTGACTATTACTTTGCATTTGTTTCCACTTTTCTTTAGTTCGCTTAATGCATCGCTTCGATTTAAATTTTATGTACGCATGATTGAGTTGTTTGCTTCTGAACGGTTAGATTCTCTGTTATCCAGACGTTTTTCCTCATGTTGATTATGATTCCAATTGTCTTGCGGTTTACGCTTATTGTTGTCTCTGTGCTGATAACCATGAGCAATTTGCGTTGCATATGCTTGTTTTGGGCATAACAGACTATTATGATATCTGATGTCCGGTTTGCATCTTGGGCATGGATCATTGCATTCTCTTCTAGCACAGGGACCATCGTGATTGTTTCGCAAGCATTTTTCGCATAAATCATTATCTTCAACATGATGTTCTCGCTCAGTTGAATTCATGGCGATAAAGTGTTAGCATCTGTATAGTGATAATAATAACTGCACCGAACAGCGTTCCTTCGCCTTGGTGGTTTATTGAATATAAGTAAAAAACACTCCTTTGGAAGTTCTCACTGTGACGCAATACTGCACATCAAATCTGAAAATGATCTGATATAAATTTTCAGTGACGCTTGCAATAAAATACACAAACAATTTTTAGATTGCGTTGCCTCTCTCATTCTTAGAAAATGAAAAATGGAAATTTCATTGTGATAATGCCCAAGAGGCAACGCAATATAAAAATTGTTTGTGTATTTGATTGCAAGCGTCACCGAAAATTTATATCAGATCATTTTCAGATTTGATGTGCAGTATTGCGT
>NW_022203667.1:0-1560 GCF_009176525.2 Contarinia nasturtii | reverse complement strand
CTGCACAATATGGTAGTAGTCAAAAAATCGAGTCGAACTTTGGTTCTCTTTTTAATGGAGGTTGTTTTGATTAATATTCCAGGTACAACGGATATTGCCAAGATTCTTATCGATAATAGGAGCAATGTCAATGCTGAGGATGAAATCAAATGGACGCCTCTCCATATATCTGCACAAAATGGTAATAGTCAAAAAAATCAAGTCGAACTTTGGTTCTCTTTTTGATGGAGGTTGTTTTGATTAATATTCCAGGTACAACGGATATTGCCAAGATTCTTATCGATCATGGGAGCAATGTCAATGCTGAGAATGAAGTCAAATGGACGCCTCTCCATATATCTGCACAATATGGTAGTAGTCAAAAAATCGAGTCGAACTTTGGTTCTCTTTTTAATGGAGGTTGTTTTGATTAATATTCCAGGTACAA
Source organism: Contarinia nasturtii (assembly GCF_009176525.2). NCBI lineage: Eukaryota > Metazoa > Arthropoda > Insecta > Diptera > Cecidomyiidae > Contarinia > Contarinia nasturtii. The sequence continues at coordinate 1,133 of NW_022203667.1, read as the reverse complement.
CGGATATTGCCAAGATTCTTATCGATAATAGGAGCAATGTCAATGCTGAGGATGAAATCAAATGGACGCCTCTCCATATATCTGCACAAAATGGTAATAGTAAAAAAATAGAGTCGAACTTTGATTCCCTTTTTAATGGAGGTTGTTTTGAATAATATTCCAGGCACAACGGATATTGCCGAGCTTCTTATCGAGCATGGGAGCAATGTCAATGCTGAGAATAAATACAAATCGACGCCTCTCCATGTAGCTGCAAAAAATAGTAATATTACAAACTATCGACTCAAACAATGAATTCCTATTCATGTTTGATTCTTCGTTTTTCAGGTAAGAAGGATGTGGCCAAACTTCTTATCAATCGTGGAGCAAATATTTATGCAAGAGATAAGTATAACAATACTCCCGTTTTTGTGGCTCCCCGTGCTATGGCCAAATATATTAATGAACAATATAAGAAATATAACGAAGAAAAAGCTGAACATTTTTTTTTGATATTTGGTAATTAGTGTTCATTTTCTTGTATTTAATTCATTTGTTATTAATCATTTGGATAATTTATGTAATTTTTTCCAGACCACATTCGTTATATGTAAAGACTTACTTAACTTGAAATACTATACATTTCTCTTCTCACAGGATACACATCCATCGTAATAGTACTCGGATTTTGTGTTGTGACAATTCTGATTTGTTTTCTACGTGAACGAAGGCAACGAGTTCAGTTGACAAAAATTCTTCAAGGGAATCCAAAGAGCATTGATGAAGACTAGGGGCTCGGAACATGAAAAAAAAAACAAAATGAACACAGTTTTGACAATTTTGTATGAATGTGGTGTATAAATGGAAAATATTGAGAATATTTTGAATATTTCTCATATTTACGTAATTATTTGTCATTATTCAGCTCGTATATGGCACCGATGTAAAACAACCACAACACAAAATAAAATTAAAAAAGCCTAAAAAACTTATATTTCTTTGATAAAAAAATAATTTGACTGAAGAACATCAAAAATGTATAGGTAAAAGTGTTCTAAGTTTGTGTGATTTTATAAATAACATTCCACAAAATGACATACATCATTTGCCGCCATTTTCATATTTACGATAATCAAAATATTGGGAATATTCAT
>NW_022203666.1:0-1434 GCF_009176525.2 Contarinia nasturtii | reverse complement strand
TGAGGCGTAAATATCCATTCATTCAACAAAAAATGAACTTGATTGTACGAGGGTTGCTCCATAATTTTTTTTAAAAACATATATAACACAGTTGTTTTTTGTCGAAAATGGTTTTATTGTTTTTCAAAATATTCCCCGAGATGATCGATACACTTTTGCATTCGATGAAACCATTTGTCATAGCATTCGTGCCACTCCGAAACTGATATCTCCAAAACGTGTGTTTTGAACGCTTCAACTGCTTCTTCTGGTGTCGAAAATCGTTGACCACGTAGTTTTTCCTTCACGCTTGGGAACAAAAAAAAGTCATTGGGTGCCAGGTCAGGACTGTACGGTGGATGACCCATCAGTTCGATGTTTTGACCGGTCAAAAATCGAGTAGTTTGAAAAGATGTGTGAGAGCTCGCATTATCGTGATGAAGAATTATTTTGCGACGGTGGTTGTTTTTTCTTATTTCACCAAACACTTCGGGCAAACAAATGGTGGTATACCAATCAGAATTGACGGTCTTACGATCCTCTAGTGGAACGGTTGCCACATGACCACTTCTCCCGAAAAAACAGGCGACCATTCGCTTCGAAGTGCTTCTTGCTCGAACAACTTTCGTTGGGTTATCTTCATTTTGGAAGACCCATACAGTCGACTGCTGTTTCGTTTCGGGCTCATAGGCATATATCCACGATTCGTCACCAGTGACGATTTTATTAACGTCTTTTGAAGCACCACGATTGAATTTCTTGAGCATTTCTTTACACCAACTCACACGAGCCATTTTTTGTTCATCGGTCAATTTATGTGGGATCCAACGAGAGCAAATCTTTTTTACGGCTAAATGTTCATGCAAAATTGTATGTATGCTGTGGGATGAAATGCCCAAAGATGCCTCAATCTCACGGTAGGTCACATGACGATCTTCCATAATCAGTTTTCTGACAGCATCGATGTTTTGTGGCACAACAGCCGATTTTGGACGACCTGTATGAAACTCGTCTTTGAGCGAACTACGACCGCAACGGAATTCTCGGTACCAGTTATAAATTGTCTGAAGGGTTGGTGCTTCATTGCCAAAGGCCAAATGAAGTCGATCGAAACACTGTTGTTGAGATAATTTACTTCGAAAATCGTAGTAAATCATTTTACGAAAATCTTCACGTGTAAAATTCATTTTTTTGTTGAGTCGCAGTTTACCAGTCACTGTAAACAATACAAATAGCGTTCGTACGACAAAAGGTTCAGGGCACGAATACATACCAAAACATCAAACTTTACGAATATGACAATGGTTTACATCGGGCAACACTATAAGTACCATTTTAAAAAAAATTATGGAGCAACCTACGTATAAAAAAATAGTGAAATATCATCACGTGCGAAAAAAAAACTTCAAGTATCTAATCAGTCAATGATTCTGCACTTTCACAGAATTGTTGCTA
>NW_022203665.1:0-2611 GCF_009176525.2 Contarinia nasturtii | reverse complement strand
AAAATCGAAAATCGGAGTCTAACATATTGAAAGGTTTACTGGTAAGACGAGAATATAAACACAGTGCACGGTCAGCACTCAAGGATTACAGAATTGAGATGGAGAATCTGATAGACGATGATCCAAAGAAGTTTTTCAGACATGTGAATGGGAAAAGTGATGATCTGCCGCATGAAATGTCTTATCTGGATATGAGGGCAGAAGACCAGTCTACGATCGCTGGTTTCTTTGCAAAGCATTTTGCTTCAGCCTACAGCTCTTTGAAGGGAAATCTACAATTGGATAGCTCGGAGTTTGAAAATATTAGCAACGTTTGTGCTGAAATATCACCGATTGAAATAACTGAGGAGCTTGTTGGACAACAAATTAACATGCTTCCGGATGATCTAGTCAGTGGTCCTGATGAAATACCAAATAAATTTATCAAGCATTGTTTGGTTTCATTGCAGGGTCCAATCCCAACATTTTTAAGAGAATCTCTTGAAACATACACTGTACCACAGATTTGGAGACAAAATAGGTAGCTCAGTATAGAGCACTCCAAAAGTGAAAAAAGTCCAGATCGTGATTTGGATGATATGGAACGCGATTTTTTTCCTTCTGATTTCACCAGGTGATATAGAAATTTGAGTAGTATTTGAGAATTGAAGAAAAAAAAATTAATTATTTTTTTCATTTTTCGCAATTTTTTACCATTTACATGGGAGGCTTGTGTGAAACACACGGAAGACCGCTGGAATTAAAAAGTGAAAAAAAATCAGATTTTTTTCCTCACTTCTTATACACAGCTAAATGATCTATATCATCTGTTGCGACCGAATGTAAAAATTTGCTATTTCTGTCACCCAAATCGTAGTTCAATGCTATCTCGCTCACCCTTACATGTAATTTCTCAACGCTTGGCATTCTGTTTACAAACAACATTCTATTGAAACACAACTGTGCAATAAAAATCGTCAACACAAAACTGAAATCGATGACCAAAATACATTCACTCTCAATAATTTTCATTCTCTTCATATCTTACATAAACATTCGCAGTAACAGTGTGTGCGTGTATATAAGGTATAGAAAAAACAATAATGAAAACTGAAAAATGTAAGAAACGTTCATGCACCACGTTGAAATGTATCTGAATAAAATGGTACTGTAAAGAAATGGTACTGTATCGATACCGCTGACTTTTGGAAAAGGGGTTTTGCATATTTTAATAGTGCTCGGGTACCAAATTAAGAATCCGCAAAAAAAATTAAAAAATTTCAAAATTTGATTTGCTAGGTGGCATTTCAAAAAAAATGTAAATTTTTGGTTTTGTCCATTTTTGACCACCCGGACCAGAAACAAATTTCCGAAAAATGGCATATTGTTGAAAAAAATAATGTTGGGATCGATCGAAAAGTGTCCGGGATATGATCATGTCAAAAAATCTTACGAAAAACACGAAATTTTTGAAATGATATGTTTGCTTGTTTTCCGTACTTTTTGATATAAGTAAAAAACACTTCTTTCGAAGTTCTCACTGTGACGCAATACTGCACATCTGAAATCTGAAAATGATCTGATTTAAAACCAATAAGTCAACGATAACCAATTTGGCAGAATTTACCTCGAATACGATTATCAACATGGAAAGGGGACATCAAACAGACGTCTTTTATTTGGACATCGCAAAGGCTTTTGATTCAGTGGATACAAAATTACTAATGCAAAAGCTAAACATCATGGGATTGAATACACAGCTGTCAAAATGGATCGAATCGTATTTGTCTGGTCGTAGACAAATTATCAAGATATCGGATACCAAATCAGACCCAATCGAAGTTACTTCTGGTACTGGTCAAGGTTATCCCATTGGCGCAACTTTATTTATCATGTTTGTGATTGATCTACCTTTCGTCGTGACCGATTCATGCATACTTTCATTTGCAGATGATACCAAACTTTCAAAGTATATCAAATCTGAGGATGACTGCAAACATCTTCAAAGCGATTTGAATCGTGTTGCAAATTACTATGGGCGCAATTTATTAAAACTAAACGTAAACAAAACAAAAATTATTTCTTATCATCGTGGTTCATTGCAATATGAAAATTATTACAACATAGACGGCGAACAAATAGAAAGAGTCAATATAATAAAGGATTTGGGAGTGTTGCTTGATGTGAAGATGAATTTTAATTCACACATTGAGCATGTAGCTGCTAAAGCTAAATCAAGGTTGGCTTGGTTAAAATTCAACAGCAGGGATTTTGTCGGCCCATGGACGATTAAGCGCCTTTACTTTAAATTTGAATTGCCAATCATCGAATATAGAGCAGAAATATGGAATCCACACTATAACAATATGTGCAAGAGAATAGAGTCAATTCAAAAACAATTTTTGCGTTTTGCATTGAGAAGAATGTCCTGGAACAGTTATAGACTGCCGAAATATGAACATAGACTACTGTTTCTACAAACGATTACTCTTGAGGAGAGACGCAAGATGGCGCAAGTGTCTTTCATCATCAAAATAATACAGGGAGATATGAAGTCAACTTATGTTTCAAACAGTAGGAAACAGTAAATTGAACATTGACAGCTGTCAACGATACATTGTTTTTTTTTCGC
>NW_022203664.1:0-2493 GCF_009176525.2 Contarinia nasturtii | reverse complement strand
CTTAATTTTGGTTGAAATTTCTCCAAACCCTCCGAATGTTATTTTTTTGCGAAAAAACAACCTGTGCAAAGTTTCACACCATTAAGGTAGCATACAGACATGGCTCCCATACAAAAATCCAAATTTTTTGTGACTTTAGTTATGAAAAGTGTTTCAAAAATAATTTCTATGGCAAAATTAACGTCAGACATATTTTTTTGAATGTCATTGAAAAATGATTCCATTGCTTAAAAAAAGAAACGTTTGTGGTGTACTGCGGTTAAACAGTGCGGAAAAGTTCGTCTTACGTTCGTAAGACCATTTATTTGTAATTGATCTACCATTCGTCGTTAGCGATTCTTGTATACTTTCATTCGCTGATGATACAAAAATTTCGAAATGTATCTCCCCAACAGATGATTGCATTAATCTACAGAATGACTTGGATCGTGTAGCAGACTATTATGGACGCAATTTATTGAAATTAAATGTAAACAAAACAAAGATCATATCATATCATCGGGGATCACTGCAATATGAATACAAATACAACATAGGCGGCGTGCAAATTGAAAGAGTCTTTATAATGAGGGACTTGGGAGTGTTGCTTGATGTGCAAATGAATTTCAAATCACACATTGAGCATGTCACGGCTAAAGCAAAATCAAGATTGACTTGGCTAAAGTTCTACAGCAAAGATTTTATTGACCCATGGACAATTAAACGCCTTTATTTTACATTTGTATTACCAATTATAGAATATGGATCAGAAATATGGAATCCACACTACGACAATATGTGCAAAAGAATAGAGTCAGTACAAAAACAATTTTTACTCTTTGCGCTAAGGAGAATGAACTGGGACAGCTATAGACTTCCTAAATATGAGCATAGACTCCTGTTTCTACAAATGATTACGCTGAGGAGAGACGCGTGATGGCGCAGGTGTCTTTTATATTCAAAATTATTAATGGAGATATGAAGTCGAGCCATATATCAAACAGTTTAAATTATTATGATTCAGCGCATAATACCCGTGCAACGCCGCTTTTTGATATAACGATTAGAAGAAGCGATTACACGAAGTATGAACCAATTAATTACATGCTTACTACATTCAATGATTATTATACGAAAAAAATACCAAACAGTGATACTACTTTAATTGATTTAGAAGTAAATTTATCAACAGTCAAACTGAGAATTGAAAAATATTTAAAACAAAATAGATAGAATTGAATAAAAAAACATACTGAGAAAATTATTAATCTCCTTCAAAACTACTAGATTTAAGAATATAATTATTTTGTATTTATTTAAAATATATTCTATAAACCACCAAGGTGAAGGAACGCTGTTCGGTGCAGTTATTATTATTATCACTAAAAATTTCAAGAAACCGCCAAAAAGGGTACAACCCTCTTTAGCCGCACAACAAGTTAAATATTTGGGATCCTCAAGAAAAATTACTCCTGCTCTCTGTGTTATTGTGACCCCACATAACCCGTCCTGTACTTTAAATTCGGGTCGAAATAAAAAAAAATCAAGAAGTTCCAAAAAGCGCCCAAATACGTGTCTAAATCTCCTTTGACATCCAAAATAGTTAAATTTTCAAACATTTCTCCTTGGTCCTTGAAAAATCACGCCTCTGTTGAATACACAGTAACTTTTGACTAATCGATTCATAATAACATCAATCAAGATACCATCTCCATACCGTATCTAACAAGGGAACGAGGGAGAAAGTCGCTATGTATCACGCTTATGGGTAATTTTTCATGAGGATTCCGAAAATGTACCGAGTTTGGGGGTGATGAGAGTTTAGACCCTAATCTGGGCCAATTTTCAAAATACTATCCACTTTTTGTTTTTTTGACCCTGCCCTGTACCACAGAGGTGGAGGGCAGCCTGACCCAAGTTGGCCTGCCCCCTCAAATGCACTCCTTGTGTTGATTAAAATACATTCCATTGTGCGTGGATGCAAAAAAAAAATAGTTTCAACTAGCTTTTCATAATGAGTGTTGTGACCTATGATGGTCGAAATACTCGATTTTTGAATAAGGTCCATTTAAACAAAATCTTTGGAGGTATGCTAAGGGGGTATAGTGGCTGCTGCGACTACTACGGCACCATTCGCTCACTGAGGTTAAGCTGCATATGCTTTGGTCAGTGATTGAATGGGTGACCGATAGAACATCGTATGTAAGTTACTAACGTTACTAACGGGGTTTTGAGCCAAATCGCATCGGCTTGATAGCAGCTTGACAGCGCATCAGCTGGATAGCAGCTGAATAGCGCACCAGCTTGATAGCAGCTGATAGCGCATCAGCTTGATAGCGTCACAAAATCACCGAGAAAAAATAATCTTGGGTAATAATTACGCCTTTGGGTCTGTGCAAAAAACTGAATAGCTTAAGCATGAGCGACACCTCCTAGCTCCCCAAATAAAAAAAAAAAGGTTTCGTTTTATCCAGTTTTTCGTTATGGAGTTCAACAGCATTATGGAATACTTGA
>NW_022203663.1:0-1206 GCF_009176525.2 Contarinia nasturtii | reverse complement strand
TTCCCATCAACCAAAGTCGCTCAAAAGCTAATGATTTCTATTCCTCGGGACCCCCAATCATCCTGTAAAGTCAGATTTTGAATTAAGTTTCTACGATGAGCGCAATCTTGCTAACAAATTTTGCGTACGACGTACAACGTACGACGTACAACGTACGACGTACGACGTACAGATTAACATAAACCATGCTCAAAACGGCCTGATTCGGGTTCGCTGACCTCAGAAACGTCCAGAAAACATGTTTCTGAAGTTTTCAAAATTTTGACCGATTACAATACTTTTCACCTTACACTATGTGTGCGGAAAAGTAAAAACCGAGTGAAATTTTTTTTTTGGTTCACTTTTATTGAACAAAATTTTCTTGATTCACTTCAATTGGACAAAAAAAAATTGATTCACTTTTTATTGAAATTTTTTTTAGGTTTCGTTTTAAAATACAAATTTTTCGAGAAGTAGTTTTTATTCTACCCCATTCAGTTATCACTCTTCTTCATACAGGAGTATTGGCAAATATTGCCATATCTGCATTGTTTGGTTTATATTGGTCTAAATTTTTATGTTGCGTTCGCAATGATTATATGAAAATCAGTACGAATATGAACAATACGTAGGTTGTTGCATAATTATTGAGAATTAGCAACATTGACGTTGCTAGGTGCAAACCATTGTCATATTCGTTAAGTTTTACATTTTGTAGCCTAAACATCCTCAGAACGTTCTGTCATACGATCGCTATTTGTATTGTTTATAGTAACATCTAAATTGCGTCTCCGAGAAAAAATGAAATAAGCTCGTGAAAAGACCACACATGCGCACGGTTTTTTGATCAGGGGGGTCAAATTGACTTTGGTCTCGAGGGGGGAGAGTGGTATTTATATGGAAAACTAAAATAAAAATTTTGCATGAGAGAAACAAGGAAAAATGTGAGTTGGCGAGCGAAGCGAGTCGAAATTTTGCAAGTTTGACTTCAAAATCAGTGTTTTTTTGCTATTGTTTATACATTTATACGAGGGAACTAGTATCGTATATTCCCCATACAAATTAATTTTATCGATTCTACGAATACGACATCTGTTAAAAAAGATACCGATTTTTGTTACTACTGTTGCTTTGACACAGCGCGAGCGAACTATACGGCTATGGCTGTATTACAGACGAGCTAATACAAAAGAACACACAGACTCCGATCCTGTGTATGCGTATGTA
>NW_022203662.1:0-1313 GCF_009176525.2 Contarinia nasturtii | reverse complement strand
ATCATTTCCATAGGTCATGACGGAGTTGTTGAATTACTACTTAAAAATGGTGCAAATGTTAACGATCAAAATGACGATGAAGAAACTGCGTTGTATTTGGCTTCGAAAAATGGTAATGCAATTGAAATTCACTTTAGCAATACTTTCTAAATATAGAGAGTAATATTGGAAATTCCAATTTGGAATCTCATTTTCATTCAGGTCACTCAAATGTTGTTGAGCTATTGCTTAAGAATGGCGCAGATATTAATTTGAAAGACAATTACGGATGGTCACCAATTTATACAGCTTCTTTCAATGGTAAATAATCATATTCAATTACTTAACATTATTTTTTTTCAACATGAATAGAAGAAAGGGGCATTTTAATTGAAATCCATAGAAATCTATATTATGGCGTTTTAAGAACTGTATAATCAAAGTGATAGGTCCCCTGTGATTCAATTAATCACCCAAAATAATTAAATCTCTTTTTTCTCTAGGTCACTTAAATGTTGTTGAGTTATTGCTTAAGAATGGCGCGGATATTATTTTGAAAAATAGCTACAGATGGTCACCAATAATTGCCGCCGCTCAAGAAGGTCACTTCAAAATCAAAAAACTTCTCTACAAATTATAAATTACACGATATTTTTTGAATTTTATAACAAAACCATTTCCATAGGTCATGACGGAGTTGTAGAAGTGCTACTTCAAAACGGAGCAAATATGAATGATCAAAATAGCGTAGGAGAAACTGCCTTGTATATGGCTGCGGAAAGAGGTAGTTCAATTGAAATTCACTTTTGCCACTCTTTCGAAATATAGAGAATAATATTTGAATCTCATTTAATCTCAGGTCACTCAAATGTAGTTGAACTATTGCTTAAGAATGGCGCAGATATTAATTTGAAAGATAACATTGGATTATCACCAATTTATGCAGCTTCTGTAAATGGTAAATGATCATATTAAATTACTTTAAATGCGTTTTTCTTCAAATAACGTAATGGAAAGGAGCGTATTTGAAATACGGTATTTCATATCGAAATGTATTAACAAAAGAACATGAACATTTTATCAAATCAAGGACATGAACGTGTTGTTGAATTACTGATCACAAATGGTACCCTTGTAAATATCAAGAATAACGACGGATATTCACCAATACATGGTGCTGCAGATAACGGTGATTTAAAGTTCAATAAATTTCTCCTGAAAATATAAATTATAAAACATTTCTTAAGCTTTGTATCAAAACCATTTCCCTAGGCCATGCGCGAGTTATTGAAGTGCTACTTAAAAACGGAGCGAATGTCAACGATCAAAATAAC
>NW_022203661.1:0-3586 GCF_009176525.2 Contarinia nasturtii | reverse complement strand
TAGAAGTGACAGTAGAGAATTTACCGTGGTGAGTCACAGTGTTCTTTCTCCAAACCCTACGAATGTTATTTTTTTGTGAAAAAATAACCTGTGCAAAGTTTCACACCATTAATATAGCATACAGACATGGCTCCCATACAAAGATCCAAATTTTTTGTGACTTTAGTTATGGAAAGTGTTTCAAAAATAATTTTTATGGCAAAATTAACGTCAGACATATTTTTTATAGTATTTTGTTAGAAAATAGAATACTTTCAAATGTCGTACAAATGGGTTCATCATGAAAGTGTGAAAAATCTTTTCTCGGGTACTTCTGCTATTAAATTAAAAAATATTTCGTTGCCAAAGTTGAAACATATTTTTTGGTCTCGAACTTTACGCCGCTTGAAAGACTTGAAGAATCGAGCAAATATTATTTTGAACTTTCTTAATAAAATACGCAACTACCACAGTGCGGAAAAGTTCGTCTTACTCCCGTAAGACTTTTTATTTTTTTTTTCAAATATATGACGGCCTAAGAAGAAAACAATAACATACAGAATATTCTGCCAAAAGACGAATACAAATTTATGTGAGCAAAAACCAAATATACAAACAGACAGCGCAAAGGTAAAACAGCCTACTTACATAAGAAACACATTTCAACGAATATTAGGGGCACCTCCTGAACAAAATTTTGGATTTTTCGCTCTTAATATGCATTGAAATTTCTTCAAACTTTCAGAATGTTAACTTTTTGTGAAAAAAATAACCTCTGCAAATTTTCACATGATTACGATATCATATAGGCATGGCTCCGATACAAAAATTCCCATCTTTAGTAGTTTTTGTAAGAAAAGTGCTTCGAAAATTATTTTTATCTAAAACTTATGTCAGATTTAGTTTTCTCGTGAATTATTTGAGTAAAAGATTTGTAATAAATGCATGTCGTGGATCACAGTGCGGAAAAGTTCATCTTACGGATGTAAGACATTTTATTTTGATTCAAACATTGCCGACTGCAGCAGAGTGGGACTTGCAAATTATGCGTGCACTCAATACGACCGGACAACAGTTGGACGAAATTACGTTCATCATTTTGGATAGTGAAACATTCATCGCCAAATCAAACCACGAATCAAGTGCAAGTGGTTTCTTTTGCATTTTTAACGTTAGAGCACTACTAGAGAAGGGAAGGTTCGAGAGAAAGTTGAAAGAAATCGACAAATTGGTCTGCCAAAGCATGATTTTGATGGTTCGACGCATACTGAGAAAAATCGAAGACAATGGCCCGTTCAGTGTAAGGTGAATGTGCTATTCGATAGCCCATGAATAAAGGTTTATACCAATAAAAAAGAATTTTATATTGTGTGTTTGTTGTTCAAATGGCGAAAGTCTGAATTTATTCCAAAGACTTTCTTTACATATGTTAAAACAGTAAAATGAATAACAATGGAATTAAATTACCTGCTGTTGTTGTTGCTACTGCTATCGTCCTGAACTTCACCACGTTCATTATCGTACATAACTTACTGCTTGACGATAAAAAATGTGCTCGCTTCTTTGCTGGCTGCTGTTGTTTTAATTTTATGTCGTCGAGGCTGAAGCGGCGTTCTCTATTTAGATCAAACTTCCTTTTATTTTCAATCAATTTCTTTTCCAGTTCTTCATCCTCGATTGGATCTAATTCTTCACACAATATTGATGAAAAGACTAGTTCTTTTCTCCTAGCGTCTCTTAAATTTTGCTGTCTTAGTTCCGCCGCTGCTATAGTCTTTGCACGAAAATTATCATCATGCATTGACATCACCCTTCTACGACGTTTACCTAATACTGGCGATGATGGTAGTGGTAATGGTGGCGGCGGCATAAGTTGACCACTTTGAGATGGTAACAATGGTGGCGGCATAGCTATAGCGTCATCCACATGAACTGGTGGTAATTGCTGCTCCAGCTTGTTATACACCGCATCCAAAGTGACAATTGTTGATGCCAGTTCAGGACAATTGACACCCCTGATGGCGGCCAATGATTGCGTCCAACGATCTTTGGCGATTGCTGCATTACTCTCAACAAGAAAACCATTTAATTACATGGCAAGATTTTGTATCGCCGTTATTAGTGTTGTTGTGGCGGTGACGGTGGCGGTGGCGGTAGCAGCAGCCGATGAACTGGCTGGTCGTGTCACTGAACTGGCTGATCGTGTGATTCGATCTGACGGACCAGGTTGTGGACTGGGTGGACCGGCTGGTGTAGTGCCAAGCTCATCATCGGCAGGTGGATTGTCGTATGATGAAAAATCTGGTAGTGCCCCGAACGATGATGCGGCGGCGGCGGTGGGGGCGGCATCAGCTACCGCAGCTGATGTTGTTAATGTGAAGTTGTTCTTTTTCAGTGCGTAAACTTTGCCCTTCACATTCTCAAAGTATTGGTTCATCAGTCGCAGTTCATCCATGATGAAAAAGATGCTCGCCTGCGTTACCTGCCTTTCGAAAAGGTTTTTGTGGAAGATTATCATCTCTTTCACCTCTTGGTCACTAACTCCCCCCTTGAATGAGCCCGGGTTGTTAGTCCTAGCGACAGCGATTTTTTTTTGTGTAAGTTTGGCCTGGCCGCCTTATATATTTCGATTTCTTAGGCATCTTTCTCGACTATAAAGATAAAAATAAGGAAAAAAAATCAAAGACAACAAATTCATTTCCCATTAATTTATCTCAATTTTGGTTCGTAATGAACGAGAAAATCGTTCATTTATGATAATAATGATGGAAGACAAAGTCACGTCAAAATGGATGGAACTAGTGATGGCGCGTCAGTTTGTAAAGTAATAAGGAGAGTGAAAATGAAAATGCGACAAACCCAGCAAATGCATGCAATCAACGATATTTATATTGAGATGCAATGACAGAAACAGAAAATAATTTAATTTTGTTGTGTATGTGTGTGTGCAATCAGCTGCCTTGTCCAAATCAAACCTCAATGCGATTCGTTTATTTTATTTCATTGCTTTCATTCACATTGAAATTTCAATTCAAAACTTTTTCTTGATGAGGAATGAACGAAGAAGTAAAAAAAAGCGCGCATGAAAGTGAAATTTCTCCGAGTCTGAAGAACTCAATATTTTAGATATGTATATACAATATGAACATGTCAGACATGTTCAATTGATTTTATTGTCATTTCAATTACAACGATTTTGTGTGTTTGAAACACGGTTCGAAACACCGCTCGAAACCTTCGAAACTAGGGGCTTAATACGGCAAAAAAATTCTCAGGAATTCACGTAAATTCACACTTTTGAATCGAGTGGTTATTGATGAGTTCGGTGAATTCGTGTGAATAGAATGAAATGTGTCAAAGTAACAAAGTGAATCGACCTAGGTTATGATAACCGCAAATTTTTTTAATTTATTATTACTTTTCCGCACACACCTAGTGTGAAAGGGGAAAGTATTGCAATAGGTCAAAATTTACGAAACCTCAAAAACATGTTTTCTGGACGTTTCTGAGGTCAGAGATCCCGAATCAGACCGTTTTGAGCATGGTTGTTGTGGGTCGCCTTATAATTGGTACAACGAATTCAAGCGCGGTCGCCTATCGCTCATCG
>NW_022203660.1:0-2784 GCF_009176525.2 Contarinia nasturtii | reverse complement strand
GTCATTTCGGCTGATTCGCTCAATACCCAACAGGTCACTCCAGATTGAGGCCAGTTTTTCTTCCATTTTGCCTTGCGGTTCTTCATATAGTTGACGAGCAAATGCTTCATTGTCCGGTGCTGGAAGTGCACGTCGGTCTAATTTGCCGTTTGGTGTGAGTGGTAATGATGATAGACACACATATGCTGCTGGCACCATATAATCAGGCAGCAAAGATGTCAGATATGTACGTAGATTGTTAGCAATTGATGCATCTGGATCAGCCACTACATAGGCCACCAGACGGGTATCACTATTAATCTCGTCCTTCCATGGTTGTACAACTGCTTCGCGCACCGAAGGATGTTCCATTAAACGGGCCACAATTTCACCGGGCTCAATTCGGAAGCCATGGATTTTAACCTGTTGATCATAACGTCCCAGATATACTAAATTTCCATCAGGTAGATATCGTGCTAGATCACCGGTACGATACATGCGTGCGGTTGCATTTTCACTAAATGGATCGGGCAAAAAGCTTTTGGTGGTATGTTTGGGTCGGTTGAAGTAACCGCGAGCCACACCAGCGCCACCAATATACAGTTCTCCTTCCGTCCCCAATGGCACTGGTTCACCTTGTTCATCTAGAAGGTATAGTCGTATGTTTGATAGTGGACGACCAATGGGTATCGAATGATTGACGAAATCAACAGGACACGACCAGGTGTTCGCACAAATGGTTGTCTCGGTTGGGCCGTAAGCATTGATAACCGTAGTGTGTGCAACAACAGTTTGTAGCAAAGGCAATGGGGGCACTTCGCCACTCAAAATCAAAGTATGCAACCCAATTAAACGGTTAACGTCTTGTGTATTTTTAAACAAAGCCGGCGGTAAAGTTGCATGTGTAATCTTATCAGCATTAATGAAAGAAATTAAAGCAGAAACCGTTAGGCGAACATCTTCGTTCGGTATGCAAAGACAGGCTCTACTTGTTAAAGCCATTAGATTTTCCCACAAGCTGGCATCAAAGGAGCACGAAGCAAATTGCAGGATACGGCAGTTAGAAGTTACCTCAAAGAGTGACGTAATATTATGTGCTAGATTGAATAAAGATTGATGCTCAACCATCACCCCTTTTGGTGTTCCAGTTGAACCAGAAGTGTATATCACATATGCCAAATGGGCAGAAGTGAGTCCCAGTTTGGTGGGATCGAGATTATCGAGCGCAAGGCAACTACACAAAGTCTGATCTAAATCCACTATTGGAATGTGATGGGTGCCAAGTGCTTTCTGACCATTGAAATCTGCCAAAAGAAACAACGGGTCTGCATCCTGTAGAATATTTGTTAGACGTTGACTGGAATAGGCCGGATCAAGAGGTAAATAGGCGCCACCGGATTTTAAAATACCCAGAAGAGCAACGATCATTTTTGAACTTCGTTTAACGCAAACTGCGATGCGATCATCTGCCTTAACTCCTTTTGCAATCAGGTAGTGTGCTAGTTGATTTGACTGTGTATTGAGTTCTTCGTAGCTCAAAGTTTTTCCATCACACTCCACGGCAATTGCTCGCCCATCGCGTTTTACTTGTGCCTCAAATAACTGATGAAGACAACAAACATGTGGATAATTGACTGTTGTATCGTTCCAGGTATACAATAGCATCTCTCGTTCTTCGCGCGGCATCACTGTCAATGTGCACACCGATTTCTCTGGTGTGTTTGTTAATGCATCAGCAAATGAGAAGAGGGCCTGTTGCATGTAACCACAAATCCTTGCTGCTGACAGCGGCGAAAACACTTGGACTGTTAGGCCCAGCGCATCGTTGTTGTCATTAACTGACAAGGTTATCGGATAATTTGTTCGCTCCTCAGCGCCCAGATAAGTGACTCCATGCATCGACGTAGTGATCTCCATGCTCGGCTGATTATGACGAAAATTCAAAAGCGCATTGAAAAGTGGCAGAGTTGATGGCACACCGCTACAACGTTGCGCCAACGCAAGTGATGCATGCTCATGTTCTAGCAATGCACTCAAACGTGAGTGAGTATGACGCGCGGCGCTCTTTGTAGATCTCTCATCGATATCTAGTCGAACTGGTAGCGTGTTTATCAATAGCCCCATTGTACTGTCATTCTCTCCGGAATGTAAACGACCGAATAGTACGGTGCCGAAGACAACTGTCTTGTGTCCACTGGCTTTAGCAAGTACTTGCGCCCAAGCCAAATGACAAAGGCTGGCCAAGCTAACATGTAAATGACGTGCATGTGCCCGTAACTGATTATTAAGCTCCTGTGGTAACTTCAGATGGGCTTCATCGATCTCAGTTCTGTCGCCATGAACTTCGCTCAGACCAAACGGAAGGGTTGGTGTATCAACGTCAGCAAGAATTTCTTCGAAAAACTTAGTGTGTTCTGCTTGGCTAGCTCCAAGACGAGCTTGAGCCACTACATGGCGGAATGGTCTGGGTGTAGACAATTGTTCACTCTGTTCACCGATAATGGCTTGCACTTCTACATTCAGTCTTTCTAGTGTTGTGTGGTCACTGATTAAATGGTGCATGAGAATCACTGCCACCCAATTCTCTTCATACGTTTGAGCAGCAAACATACGCAGCAAAGGTGCTTGGGTCAGGTCTAGTTTGTAGTGACGTGGATTGAAGCGGTTCTTTAATTGTTCCAGAGCCGACTCTTTGGTTTCATCTAGTGTGACTTCGGTGAGTATCGAAGGAACTCGACGCAAAACAATCTGTGCCGGTTCACTGAGTCCTTTCCAGATGAAGACGGTGCGTAGAATATCGTGTCG
>NW_022203659.1:0-1539 GCF_009176525.2 Contarinia nasturtii | reverse complement strand
CGAGACGAGAGCCTGTTGCATATAACCACAAATCCTTGCTGCTGACAGCGGTGACACTACATCAGCTGTGAGACTTAGTGTGTTATTTTCGTCGTCCACCGACAACGTTATTGGGTAATTTGTTCGCCCTTCACTTCTGAGAATATTCACTTCAGCGGGTGGTTCGATAGCATGCTCTGTCTGCGATTTATGGCGATAGTTCAGCAAAGCGTTGAAAAGCGGTAAAGAATATGGCACTCCACTACAGCGTTGCGCTAACTGCAATGATGCATATTCGTGGAACAGTAAAGCACTCAAACGCGAATGAGCGTTTCGTACAGCATTTTCGACTGTAGTATCATCGATATCTAGCCGTAAAGGTAGCGTGTTAATCAACATACCCATAACACTCTCGTTTCCTTCTCCAGACTGTAGTCGGCCAAGTAGAACAGTACCGAATACCACTGTTTCATTTCCGCTGGCTCGGAAAAGTACCTGTGCCCAGGCCAAATGACAAAGACTGGCTAGACTGACTTGCAAATGACGTGCAAGGGCTCGCAATCGATCATTGAGTTCCTGTGACAGTTTCAATTGCTCATGATCGATCTCAGTTCCATCGTCATGAACGTCGCTCAAACCAAACGGTAGGGTTGGTGTATCAACATCGCTAAGCATTTCACTGAAGAAGTGAGTATGTTCAGATTGACTGACACCCAGACGAGCTTGGGCCACTACATGCCGGAATGGTGAGGGTGTGGCCAACTGTTCACTCTGTCCTTCGATAATTGTAAGCACTTCTGCATTTAGTTTCTGTAGAGTAACATAGTCACAAATTATGTGGTGCATCAATTGCAATACAATCCAGTTCCCTTCACACGTCGGTGCAGCTATCAGGCGCAATAGCGGCGCACGTTTGAGATCCATTCGGTAGAGACTAGAATTGTAGCGATGTGTAAGCTGCTCTAGTACTAAGTTGGTTTTATTTAGTGTGACTTCGGTGAGTATCGAAGGAACTCGACGTAAAACGATTTGTGCCGGTTCACTGAGTCCTTCCCAGATGAAGGCCGTACGCAGAATATCGTGTCGTTCAATGACTTTTTGCAAAGCAGATGCATAACGTTTAAGTGTCTCTCGGTCGCCAAATTGAAAATGACTCACTATTAAATACCGATCGCCATGCTCGGTCATCGTATGATGAAACAAAATGCCTTCTTGTAATGGTGCCAATCCATAAATATCTTGAATATTGGCTATACCACCCGGCACCTGTGCTACTAAAAGATCAATTTCCGATTGAGATACGTTAATAAGTGGTAACATATCCGGAGTAATCATGGTGCTGTCTTCAGAGATCAGATTGGGTGGAATACTGAACGACTGGTATTTGCCGAGAGTCTCAGTTAGTGCGACCAAGGTGGAAGCATCAAATATTTTCTTGGCACTGGTATCTAATCCGGCCTTTCGTAATTGTGTTAGCATTCGTACAATCAACAAAGAATGTCCGCCCAACGCAAAGAAATTGTCATTTCGGCTGATTCGCTCAATACCCAACAGGTCACT
>NW_022203658.1:0-1069 GCF_009176525.2 Contarinia nasturtii | reverse complement strand
TCAATACACGCTTCACATGTGTATGTGAGCGGTGAGAGATCATCAAAAAATGTGTGTAGACGTGCACTTTTTTCATCACCAGTTTAAACTATATTTTTCGTCTCATCATATTTAAAGAGTCCAAATGCTTTCAATAATTTTGGTGCATACGGAGTTGACATGCACTCAAAATATTTTTTTGTTTTGCATTTGTTGCAAAGCAAATATTGTCCGCCAAAACGAGTGCCGTTGCATTTTTTTTCACTGCAGTTATGTTTGTTCATTGTTGTTCAGCGAATACGAAAATGGTTGTGTTATCGTGCAACAGATGTCGCTGTTTGTAGTGAGTGTTATGCCGGTTCTGTGTAGGTTATGTTTGCTACACAAAAACACAAGTCACTCACATACACGATTCACTAAATGATTTTTCAACAATTTTCACACTTTTCCGCTGTTCTCCACTTTCCTCGTATGCAGCGTAGTTTGTTCTTGCGATGTGTATAGTTTTTGTTGACAATATCTATTTAATTTGGCTGGGTAAAAAAATGCAACCTGTCAAGTCAACCTGTCAAAACCTCCTGTTCACAGTACACAGAAAATATATAAACTAAATAAAACTAATTCATATAAACTTAATATACATTTGTCTATTCAAAACGTGGCGAAAGGCCTTCAAGGTTAGGATTTGGAAATTACGTGTATATGAACGCTTGAGAATAATAATGAAACTTAATTTTTGTTCAAACTGAAGTGTCCCTTCGAAATAATTCCAATAAAAGTGTCCCAAGTTTATATGGCAAACCAGATTTATTTATTTATTTATTTCACCGCCTGTTCTCAGACTGAATATATGTATCACAATTATTTTACAATATTATTCGCAGCAGATATCGACTGTGTCCATTGCATATTTCTAAATCATAACACAATTGTCCTTAACTAGCCAATTTGGCCCCCCCTATCCAGCCTGGCAAATTTTTGCGATTGCCTTGAAACCTTTTTAGGGATTTAGTGACTAATTTGTGATAATTTGTGACACCAAAATTTCGGCCCATGGAATAGACCTTCGGCCAATTTTGGCCATTTTTCT
>NW_022203657.1:0-4168 GCF_009176525.2 Contarinia nasturtii | reverse complement strand
GGGGGGGGGCATAGCAAAATGCTCCAAATAGCTCCAATGTGACTTGAAGCGTAAATTTAGGCATTTATTTATAAATTTGACAGTTAATTTATGGTCATTTTTAAATCAATTTGAATTGACTTCAATTGTATAACAATGACAAACCTCTGAACACTCGCACGGAGAGAAATGATCGCAATTCATTGTAACTGATACAAATTGTGCATTGTAATTCCTTAATTTGTTTTTCGCAATGAGATCTTTGCACTCTCACTCAGAATCTGCCACCATAATTGGCACTTTCATTATATGGAACAATCGAATGATTTTCGTTTATCATAATGATTAAAACACAAATAAAATCATTATCAGTAATTTATGGCACCTTTTGTGGTAACGAATTGGAAATATTGTTCATTTTTATTGTTTCATTCACAATACGATAACAACACACTTTATTATTCGTATAGATAATTTAATGGAAAAAATACATACCCTTCAATACCTCCAAAATAAAAGTCTGGCATTTTGTTGGTAATTGTGTATGTGTCTGGAAAATAACTAGATTGATGTCTTTAAATTGATGTATATCAGCTCGTTGACGTCCGAAAAACAGTACGGATGTTGAATGGTACAATAATTATGACCTATAGTCAGAAAGTGGGAGTGAAAAAAAAAACAAATCAGTCATTTTTCTTAAGAAAAATCGGCTAAAAATATATGTCTCGATTTTCAATGAAATTAAATAATTTTGCTCGATGAAAAAATACAACAACAAAAAAAAAAATCAGGTGAAACGAAAAAATAATAATACTGAAATCGAAACCAACCGAATAGCCAAGACGAAGACGTGTTGACACTATAACAACCGAAATGACAATAAATTTGACGGCGCGGTACGAGCAAGTAGAAAGCTCGTTGGACTTAAAAACCAATATCACAGAAGTATTTTTTGTTGTTGTTGTTGGTTGTACTCACACAAGCTCGTGCGGTGCGTGCGTGCAAACGTAATGGAAGAATAAACACAGTTATAATATTGCGCTTGTAGTTGTCCAAAATGTGTTGAAGATTTTTCTTCATGCAATTGCTGTTACAAAGTGTATCGCGTGTTTGCTTGTTCAGCTATTTGAGATTCGTGCTGCGAACAATATAGTGTATGTATTGCTTCACAAAAATTCAACTGATTCAAATGCGCGCGTTTACTTTATTACTTGTTGAACTCGTTTTCACTATGAAAACAAATTGATTGTGAGAAAATAAGTTGCTGCTTCGAATACCACGCTGCTAATGCATCTGGAGCCCGTGCGAATGATGAATTTTATTTTAAAATCGACCGACCATACGCCTTATAAACAACTAAAACAAACGCACATCAATCGCGACAGTTCGACAACTTTTTTTTTCTTCTTCGTTCCTACTCTCTTCTCTCTGTACTCGCAGATAGAGTTTATTTCAGCGGAATAAAAATATTGTTATCGTCGACGATGCCGATTCGGCATTCGTTATTATTTCTTTTTTGTTGGAATTTGTCACACAAGCGTGACTACCGCACGAATCTCAATTTTATTCCGTATGAAAATTGCCGCTAATCATCGATCAACGTATTTACAAACGCTTTGATTTGGCGAGCAGACCAATCAAAATACTTAGAATGGATGGAGTGCATAAGCGTAAACAATGTTTTAGTAAACACAAAAATTCTTGTTGCTTTATTTTATTCAATTCACTGACGACAAAAGCAATTCAAGATTGCAACTATGACGATAATAAATTGAATGACTTCTCCAGATGTCGCACGACACAAAACGAATGAAATAAAATAATGATATAACGTTCCGAGAGGAAGGTATGCGCCACATGAGATCAAAATCAATGCACTTGCTGTCAGTTTTGTTTCAATCGCTGCGTAAATGACTCATATTTCATAATCAAAACGTCAAATTTTGACAATTTTTCAAAAAAAGAGTGCACTTTTTTTACTTTTCCGCACACCTAGTGTAGGGAAGGTATTGTATTAGGCCAAAAAATTAAAGTCATCCCAAAACATGTTTTCTATGCATATTTAATGTAGAAAACACGATTGGAGATGATTTTGGGGCATATTAATGTGCGTCGCTGTGTGTGATGTGTCCTGTGTCCTGTGTCCTGTGGCGTGTTGCCAAAATTTGTTAACACGATAAATCCTCTTCCAAAAACTCAATTCAAATTATGACTTTGCAGGATGATTTGGGACTACTAAGAGACGTGCTGATTAGTTTTTGAGCAATATTTTTTTTTGGTCCGAATGGAGTACCCACAATCCCACATCCATACATCTTTGATCATTTCTCAACCATTTTGGTGACACGATGGTTTCGTGCTCAGACATGAAATTCAAAATGTGACTTCACGGGATGATTGGGCACTACGAGGAATAAATCTGGTCAAATTTTCAACGACATTGATTGATCGGTGTAAAACTTAGACTCTGAAGAGGCACTTATGAGAAAAATGCCTTAAAATGATATTCTTTCAATTTGAACGCTGAATGAATGTGTAGTGGGGGGAGAAACCCGAATCTGATGTTAGTTTTAAGATGCAATCAATTTTTCACACACTTTTCATACAAAAATCCACAAAAAGTTTCATTTTTGTATGGAAGACTTGCCTTTGTGGTACCGTAATGATCTGAAACTTTGAACAGGCTATTTTTTGGATTGAAATTTCTTTAAACTTGGTGTGATTATTTATTTTGATAAGAAAATAATATTCACAACTTTTCACGGTAATTTAAGTTACTGCAACCATACAAAGACCATGATTTAAGTTTATTCCCAAAATTTCGGTTCCATGCGGAAAAGTCAGCTTGCGTACGTAAGCCTCTTTATTTTTCTTAAAAAAGTAAAAAAAAATTTTTTTTTGAAAATCTCAAAAAGATTTATCATAAATCATTTATGACAAAATAGTTTCTTATTTATGTAAAAAAAAGTGAAATAACCTTATTTATATACTGAATGCATTTTGGTTTCAACTCAGAAACCATCATCAGCGAGCGTCAAAATTATTAAAAATTCTATAGTTTCTTATTTTTTTTAATATTGTATATAAAACACTGTGTATAGTAACCTCAGTGTCACCCGACATTGAAAATGTATTTTCCCTCAGATCATCAAATAGTTCCCACGTTTTATTGAATCGTATAGCAGTAGAGTAATGACCCATTATATCTTTCTCTAGAACGGATGGTGGGTGAAAAAGGAATGCTGCTGACAGTTGGTACAGTTTACCTCCCAAAGTAATTGACCGTGATATTTTATCTAAATTATGTTGTAGCATTGTTGTATTTCGGCTTCGTTTTGAAGCGATCACAAACTGGATTTTAAATAAAATTGCCTTCGATTGACTGTTGCATGTTTGAGAGATCATCTTTCAAAACATCGTTATTTAAACAAATATTAGCAAATTTTTTGACCAGTTTGGTATAGCATTCAGTATCATAGTAGCTTGGGATGGTTAATACTTTCTGGATCATTCCAGGAAATGTCATTGCCACATTTTCAGAAAAATGTATTACAATGTGGTGTCTCTTACTTAATCTATAGGTTATAAATTAGAGCTGTCAACGAACGTTCGTTCGTAGGAAAAAATATTTTTATTTTGTTCGTTCGTTCGTTGAATTATATAGCGCTCGTTCGTAGAAAATCCAATGTTCCGATTCTTTCTGACATTTCTTTCGATTTTTTTGAAAAATTTCTCTTCAATCTCGTTCAAGTCGCCACCCTATATGACATATAAACCCATAAAAAATGGCTGTTTTGGAATCAGCTCATGCTATACAACTACTCTGGACTGTAGAGCCAAATCGAGAAAAATTGATCCACCCTACTGTATATATATAACGAATGCTATGGAAAAAAATGTTTTGTTAATTGACAGCCTAATAGTAAAACCGAAATGGAAGAACTTGTGCGTAAAAACATGATGCAAATTCTTCAGCGTATAAGGAGTACTTTCAAATTTTAGAACAAAAAGAGTTTGTAAAAATCTGAGGGCGAAAACACAATATATCGATTACTTGTTTTTGTCCGCAGGCTGGATAGGTCGTGCTTTTGCTCTCAATTTTGTCTATAATTTTTTTTCCTTGAGACAATCGGAATTTTGTTTTCACGCCGAAAAAATTGTTTTTTTTTTTTTTTTTTTTTTTTTTTTT
>NW_022203656.1:0-1169 GCF_009176525.2 Contarinia nasturtii | reverse complement strand
AAAAATACATTTAAATAATACAAATTAACGGCAGAACGGCATTTTAATTGCAGCCGAAATGGTATTCATGGAAAAATAATATTTTACTCGCAAACAAAATATGTTGCGAGTAAAATAGCATGTTAACATTTGAGAAAATATGTTCATGTTAAAATGACATTTTGCTTTTCAAAAGCAAAAAGGAAAGGAAATGAATGAAAAATTAGATTCTAATTCCAAATATATATATATAAAAAAAACAATCAAAATATTGAAACAATACTAAAAATAGTGTTTTTGAATTCATTTTATTTGTTGTCATCGATTTCACGGCGCAAAACACGGCAAAACAAACAATACATTCTCACAAGCATCACATGCACGCTTGAAGCAACAAGCAAAGACGAAGCTGAGTAGTGCGCGCATGTATTGGTATTTCTACACAGCATATAGTGCTCTGTTGTTATGGCTTATACGATGTCATGTTTGTGTATATGTATTGTTTGTGTTGAATTGACAATTCTATTTTGCACATGCCCATGACAACTAATAAAATGAATTCAATCAAATTACTTTAAGTATTGTTTTAATGTTTTAAGTGGGAACTTTTTTATGTTAATCTTTTTGGTTTTAAATTATATAATAAATTTTATTAAATACTAAATATTAGCTATTTGTTAAGTTATTAAAACTGACATTTGTCAGTGTCGCCATCTGTTGGAAAAATATCACATTAGTTGTATACTCTTTTGCATCAAGTCCTTTTTGGTAATGTTCTACACGAGGCAATAGACTCATTTGTTCCGAAGATCACCGTACAAAACAGCACTGACCCACCATGGTACACGAAACAACTGAAACACATGAAAAATGTCCGAAGAAAAGCATACAAACAAGCAAGGGAGACTGGAAATTTCGACGAATACAATGCCAATGTGATCGTTCATGCAATGCAAAGCCAGTTATTTAAATCGTACATCAGTCGCATTCAATCACAAATAACATCAAATCCAAAACATTTTTGGCGATTTGTGAACGACCGAAGAAAAAGAAGCGATATTTCTGCTATTGTTGAATACAACAACGAAACAGCAAACACCGACGCATCGAAAGCGGAATTATTCGCTGATTTCTTCGAAAATGAGTATACACAGAGCGACAATATCGACTTGGATCAATTGCTGAGTGAG
>NW_022203655.1:0-1452 GCF_009176525.2 Contarinia nasturtii | reverse complement strand
TGATGTAATTTTTAATACGGTTAAATGTGATCTTCGAAAATGAACTTCACCCGACGTCGGGTAAATTTCAATTCTTGCGTCGGGTAAAATTCATTTTGAAAATCGAATCTTACCCAACCTGAAAATCGTCGGATAAAAGTCATTTTGCGAGTCGGGTAAAATTCATTTTCAATATGGATTTCACCCGACGTCGGATGAAAGTCAATTTGAGCGTCGGGCAAAGTTCATTTGTGAAAATTGAATTTTACCCGACCTGAAAATCATCGGATAAAATTCATTTTGCGAGTCGGGTAAAATTCATTTTCAATATGAATTTCACCCGACGTCGGATAAAAGTCAATTTGAACGTCGGGTAAAGTTCATTTCTGAAAAATGAATTTTATCCGATGATTTTCAGGTGGGGTGAAATTCAATTTCAGCGTCGGGTAAAATTCATTACTTGTAATGTAGCTGTGCTTCAATGAAGAAATGAAAACTAGAATTTTAAGTATTGTAAGTATTCTATCAGAAAAATAAAGAGGCTTACGTACGCAAGCTGACTTTTCCGCATGGAACCGAAATTTTTGGGAATAAACTGAAATTATGGTCTATGTATGGTTGCAGTAACTTAAATTACCGTGAAAACTTGTGAATATTATTTTCTTATCAAAATAAATAATCACACCAAGTTTAAAGAAATTTCAATCAAAAAAATAGCCTGTTCAAAGTTTCACATCATTACGGTACCACAAAGGCAAGTCTTTCATACAAAAATGAAGGAAGTTCGTGAAAAAGTGAGTCTGCTGTCAAATGTCAATATTTTATCGAACCCTTCTATGGAATTACTTAGTACCAAAAAGTGGCGCCACTGTACATTTCATAGAAGGGTTCGATAATATATTGACGTTTGACAGTAGACTCACTTCATATGAAGGAAAATCACCAACTCCTTTTTTGTGGATTTTTGTATGAAACACTGCGAAAAATTGATTGCATCTTAAAACTAACATAAGATTCGGGTTTCTCGTGCCAAAAAACCCCCACTACACAGTTTTTCAGCGTTTAAATTGAAAGAATATCATTTTAAGGAATTTTTCTCATAAGTGCCTCTTCAGAGTCTAAGTTTTACATCGATCAATCAATGTCGTTGAAAATTTGACCAGATCTATTCCTCGTAGTGTCCAATCATCCCGTAAAGTCAGATTTTGAATTTCATGTCTGAGCACGAAACCATCGTGTCACCAAAATGGTTGAAAATTGATCAAAAAAGTAAAATGTATGGATTGTGGGTAATCCAGTCGGACCAAAAAAAATTACACCCGTCAACAGATATTGCTCAAAAACTAATCAGCACGTCTCCTACTCAGAAAAATTGAACAGTGTAAACACAAATGTTTTTTGTGTAATTCGTCCATTTACACTGAAGTTGTTTCTCCACCGTGCGAAATGTTGAATTACCAGCGCTGTGTTGCA
>NW_022203654.1:0-2255 GCF_009176525.2 Contarinia nasturtii | reverse complement strand
AAAATAAAGAGGCTTACGTACGCAAGCTGACTTTTCCGCATGGAACCGAAATTTTGGGAATAAACTGAAATTATGGTCTATGTATGGTTGCAGTAACTTAAATTACCGTGAAACCTTGTGAATATTATTTTCTTATCAAAATAAATAATCACACCAAGTTTAAAGAAATTTCAATCAAAAAAATAGTCTGTTCAAAGTTTCACATCATTACGGTACCACAAAGGCAAGTCTTTCATACAAAAATGAAATTTTGTGTGGATTTTTGTATGAAAAGTCTGTGAAAAATTGATTGCGTCTTAAAACTAACATCATAATCGGGTTTCTCGTGCCAAAAAACCCCCCACTACAAATTCTTTCAGCGTTCAAATTGAAAGAATATCATTTTAAGGCATTTTTCTTATAAGTGCCTCTTCAGAGTCTAAGTTTTACACCGATCAATCAATGTCGTTGAGAATTTGACCAGATCTATTCCTCGTAATGCCCAATCATCCCGTGAAGTCACATTTTGAATTTCATGTCTGAGCACGAAACCATCGTGTCACCAAAATGGTTGAAAAATGATCAAAAAAGTAAAATGTATGGATTGTGGGTACTTCATTCGGACCAAAAAAAATTACACCGGTCAACAGATATTGTTCAAAAACTAATCAGCACGTCTCCTAGTAGTCCCAAATCATCCTGCGAAGTCAGAATTTGAATTGAGTTTTTGGAAGAAGACTTATCGTTGTAACAAAAAAAGGAGCAACACGACACATCACACAGCGACGCACATTAATATGCCCCAAAATCATCTCAAAACAAGAAATGTCGTCAAAATATGCCCTCTTAATATATGAATTATTCAAGATCTCTGCGTCTTTCCGAACATAAAGTGAATGTGAAATAATTCAAATCCGGCCAATCAGGATGTTCACCAAGAAAACAAACAACTTTTACTTGAAAACTTCTACGGTGATTGGAAAAATATAGAACTTTATTTTTCAAATTAACGTCTAATTTCCTTGTTTGAACTGAAACTTTCGATAAGTTTTTGCCACATAAGAATGCGTTTTCAATTCCGTGCATAGTTATAATAGAGAAACGGTTTGTGATTATCTCTTCTACTGTCGGTTGACTCTTCACCAAATTTATTAATATATCATCAGTAATGTAAAAACATCTGAATTCTATTTTTTTAAGCAGTTTCAATGGTGGCGCAGATTCCAATAAGTGTGGATGGAATGGGTTAAATGATATGGATAAATACTCAATGGGTGCATTACTTTCAGCCAAAACACGAAATAATAAAACCAATTGAAAATTATTACTATACTTCAAATTCGTTAGGTTTGGTAATTCAAGCAAATGCTTCAAATCCCATCTGCTGAAATCAAAGTTCAAATGCACAATATTTGGTATATATTTCAAAATTGATGTCGGTAAAAAACGGCAAGATAGTACGTCAAGTTTTCTCATTTGTGGATTGAAGGATAAAAAATTTATAAACTCATTCCTCGATAATGTATAAACTCTATCGATGATCAATTGTTCTAATTTTGGGAACTTTTTCATGGGTAACAATACTTCGTTGAACACGTCGTATCCATGAACAATATGTAAACATTTTAATTTCCAGTGAAATTTAAAAATGTTCGGATATGAATCATGTAATTCCAATGCCTTTAGACTTGTAAAATGCCATTCTTTGCGCAGCTCCGAAATATAATTCCTAATACACAGTTCAATTAATGTTTTCCTGCAATATTGAGCAATTGATTCAAATATTTCATCATCATTCGTTATATTCCCCGAAGCGATCCAGTTTATCTTTTGCATAAAAGTTCTGTAGGTAAAAGAACCAATGTCTTCTCTTCACCAATAGTAATTCGCCTGAAATGGCGAGGAAAAGAACCCTTGGCAATACCTAAAAATTGTGTGCATGTCTCGGTTGCATTCAAAAAGTCTTCGATGTTCGATAATCGACACAAAACCTCTTGCATACATTGGTCGTTGAGAGCGTTGAGAATATGCTTCGGTGAGTCCAATGTTGGCGGAATATCCATATCGAAATATGTTTAACTTCTTGAACTTTTTAATAAAAATTGGTAAATTTGGTGCTAATCGTACCTAGTTTTTAAAAATCAGTAGAAAAATATTGTATTACTAGTATTACTAACTAAACACTGTTGAATTATGTAATTTTGTACTTACCAGAAATATTCTTCAACTATTAAACGTGTTTTCAATGGCTTGAAGTGATGTGCTGCGTTCAAAAT
>NW_022203653.1:0-3355 GCF_009176525.2 Contarinia nasturtii | reverse complement strand
TATAGATCCCTGGGGTACTGATGAATGGGGCGTGATACATTCTGATTTTGTACCATATACACAAACAAATTGTTTGCGGTTTGTTAGATATGATTTAAGTAAAAGTATAAAACAGGGGTTTATTGGCAAAAGAGAAAGTTTGTTTAATAATATATTATGATCTATTTTATCAAATGCTTTTGCTAAGTCCATATACACCGCATCCACTTGTCCGCCTTTCATCATTTTATTAGATAAATAATCAACATACTCCATGAGGTTAGTTAGTGGCGATTTTCCCACTGTAAAACCATGTTGACATTCTGAGATTAAATGAGATGTTCTATTAGAGAGATATTTAAATAAGAGCTTATCATAAATTTTTGCTATCGCTGAGATGATACTAATTGGGCGGTAATTTTCAATATTGTCATTGTCACCGGATTTATGAATTGGGGTGATGAAACTGATTTTGAATAGATCGGGGTATTTCATTGCTCTCACAGATATATTGAATAGTAATTCCAATGGTTTGATAATTTTTTCAGCAGTGTTTATATAGAAAATTGCTGGTATGCCATCCGGGCTATTCAATTTGTTACGATCGAGTGTTTTGATTACTTCAAGGATGTCATTACTGTTCACCTTAAAATAGTTTTCACATTCATTACTGCAGCTAAAAGTTTGATCAATATAATTTGGAGCATACACGCTTGAGAAATATGAAGCAAAAAGATTTGCAGTGTCTTCAATGTTATCTGATGTATGATCTTTAAAGTGCATTACTGCCGGAAGGGTGTTAGACTTACGGAGAGATTTTGTGTAAGAGAAGAAGCTCTTTGGATTAATTTTTATCAGGTTTTCAATATTATTTTGGTATTCTCTTAAATCGATCTTTTTACGATTTTTTATCTCTCTACGTTTTGCTTTGAATAAAATGGAGTATATTTGGTTATTTGAAGCTTTTTTCATTTTAAAGTAGTACTCTTTTTCATATACCATGAGAATGAGATCACTTGAGAACCATTTTGGAAATTCATCCGATCTGGGGGAGGTTTTTGGTGTAAATTCCTCAATAATCGACTTGGTCAGGCTATAGAATTTATCAGTTGCTTCGTCAGTATCTAAATTTTCGAATTGAGAAGCCCAATTCACTCTGTCTAGAGAGACCATAATAGAATTGTAATCAGATTTAAAATAATTCAATTTTGGTTTTTTTTTTATTCTCATGAATTTAATACACTGATTAACGATATGAAATGAAAAAGCTGGATGGTATGCATCTTCCTTTACTATTGGATCTATCTTTGTGGTTTTAATATTGCTCATATTAGTGATAACCAAATCCAAAATACGGTTATATTTGTTCTTGATATAGTTTATTTGCATGAGATCTGTTATCAATAGTGTGTTAAGGAGCTCATCCGCCAGCCTCCCTTCATGATAGATTGCATTACAATGATCATTATCCAAATACCATTCAATACATGAGAGATTAAAATCCCCCAAAATAATAAATTGGGAATTGGGCCCCCGTGTATTCACAATATCATTCAGTTGCATTAGGTATTGGTTCAATTTATCAAAATTCGTTTCATGATTGATGTAAATGCAGTTTAAAAAGATTTTTTTAGAATTTAGTGTATTAATCTTAAGCCAAACATTATCAAACGGGACCTCCAGTTCCCAATTTTTCATGCGTGCAGCAGAGATTGATTTTTTTATTGCAATTAGAGTTCCTCCCCCCACAGTAATGAATAATTACTTATTCTATCTCTATTAGCAGGTGGTGTATATGTTCTATTTGTTCTATCCGCCCTATGTATGACGTATGTGTCGTCAAAAATGTTTTCGGAGTCGAATCTTTCACAAAGCCAGGTTTCCGTTAAGCATATTATGTCGTGACCAGCAAGTGTTATTCTATCCCTTAGGCCCCCCATTATTTTTGTTCTTAAGCCTCTGGTATTTTGATAGAAACACTTGAGTTTGTTTTTAGACATTATGAGTAGAGGTCCAACAAGTGAGAGAGATACGTAGCACAAAGAGAAAGATGTAATAATTTTATGAATTACAGTTTAATCTGTTCTGTGATCAAGGTAGCAATATACGTGATGTATCGATAAAGTATGTTTTTAACAATATTTAGTATTGGTATAACTTGCCTGTTGTTATCATGCGGTTGATGCTGGCTATCTGTGTTCGTGTCTCTACACTTATCTTGTACACTAGATTGCTTCGTATTGGTGCGTGTGCTATATTCTTCTCTCTCTTTGTCTCCGTTCTCCGTGCCGCATGCGTTACGTTGTGATGCATCAGTCGATGTAATGCTTGTGATTTTGTCGGCTGTAGATTTCAATTCGCTTTGTTGTTGCTTATCATTCTGAGCTATTAGCAATTCTAGTTCCGTATTGCTTCAAAAAAAAAAAATATATAAAACAAATACTCACATATACATAAAAAGAAATTACCAATATTATATAAAAAAAATCCATTAAAACAGTAACAAATAGTGCATAAATCATACATTTTATCAAAAATTACAGCAGCACATTTTATAAATTGTTGTTGTTTTCAATAACATACAACTGAGTGCACGTTATTCAACAATGTACGCATAACCATAAAGTCGAACAATCACAGTATTACCGGTATGCCACCAACAAGAATAAGTAGAAGTAAATCAACGCAAAGGAAAGAAAAAAAAAAAACGTAGCTTATCACCAGAAGAAACATCAGAAACAGCGGTAGCCAAAAAAGTCAAGCCAGTTTCTCTATCGTCGAAAGAAATGGATGAATTAAAGCAGTTATTAACAGCGTCAACATACTCTATTCAAACAAAAATAGAAGAGTCTCAAAAGTCTATCGAATCGAAATTCACTGATTTGGCTGATAAAGTGAATATTGATATATCATCAATAAAATCAACAGTCGATGATTTCAAAGCAGACATAACGAGTGAACTATCGGATGTTAAACGACGGCTCTACAACACAGAAGACGATATTGAGCGGCTCTAACGTAGTCAAGACCTACGACTCACTGGTTTCCCATTTAAAGATAATGAGAATTTGATCGAATATATATCACTTATAGCAAAAGAGATAAATTATGATATGTCGTCATCATCAAATGTACTAGTTGTTGAGCGCATTCCAGTCAAAAACAAAACGACTGGACAAATAATGCAATCGAATACAATTCTCATTCACTTTCCCGTTGTACGGCAAAAACAATTATTCTATTCTTGCTATTTAAATAAAATGCCGCTCGACCCTGTTAAATTTAAACTACCAGCTGAAAATCGCATTACATTGGGTGAGAATTTAACTCGAACTAACGCTCAACTGTTTAAAACAGCACAAATTATGAAAAAAAA
>NW_022203652.1:0-1019 GCF_009176525.2 Contarinia nasturtii | reverse complement strand
CTTACATTTAAATTAATAATTTTATTCAGAGAAAACATTGAATAAATAAATACGAGGAGCAATTGCTAAAGATAAAGATTTAAATTTGAATAGAAATTGTTTGAATAAATTCAGCGAAAATTGAATCCTGTTCGTTTTTTAATCCCATATTTAATATTGATTAGCAGCGAAATTATGTAAAAAAAAAAATGTTTCGTTCGAGTTAACGGATTTCAAAATAAGTTACATTGTAATTGATTGATAGCAAAATCGGCCAAAAAGGATACGTGTGATTCAAAGTAAGAACGGCCGCAGTGGACAAAAATCAAGGTTTTTTTTTGGTGAAATATCGTGACTTCCATTTATTTATTCGATTTTTGATGTTTATTTCAAAGTGTTTGTACCAAGAAATTGTTACACTCCGTTATATCATGAAAAGGGTTGGTGTGCAATATGTGTGTGCGCTATAATACGATTGTAGAAAGATGAGAAGGAGAAAAATGTGATGATTAATCAGAAATAAAAAAATGACTGTCTACATGAATCACAAGCGATGGTGAAAAGGTGCTCTCCAACATAGAGAGAGAAAAATCGCTTAAAATATTCAGCATATTTCACAAGGTCGTTTGTAATTTGCAGAGAATATATATCGCGCGGCTGGCGCGCGCGGTTCACATGAATGCACTGCACATGAGAGGCAAAGAGATACTTATTGGGTTTTTTTTCGCTCACAAAAAGCATCAAATGCCTCTCGGTTTCATGTGCTGAGAGCATGTAGCAACAGTAGCAGCACTACTCACTCCGGCTGAGTACACACCGATGAAGACTGTGATTTTTGTCTCTTCTCTATTCTTTTTTATCTTTCTTCATCGCTCTGATTTGATCGTATATGTCACACAGCCAGAGAACATTGCACATTGTTGCCGTGTCTTTGAATTTGAAATGGCAGTTATGAAAATATGTTCTTGAGTCAAGCGACAAAATAAAAAACAGCGCTATGCAACAAACTTGCGATTTATCAGTTGTTATTATTGTTTTTT
>NW_022203651.1:0-3711 GCF_009176525.2 Contarinia nasturtii | reverse complement strand
ATGTAAAAAAAGCAAATTTTAAAAAATTACGAATATTTTTTCAGATAAATGCACAAAATGTAAAAAAAATTAAAAATTTCAATTAAATAAAATAAAATTTAAAAAACGACACTTGTTTGCACTTAATTAAATCTCTCAAATCCTAGAGGCTCTTATGTATTCGTTCATACACAATATTCATATAGTTAAATATCGACAATTGATTGCCATATAGTTTAATTATTTTCAATGAAATTTGATATAACTTGAAGTTTATATCACTTGAATTGAAAGTTGTCCGAACAAATACAATTCCATGTACGAGATACATATCATTTTCAATTTACATACTTTATTATCAAGATTGAAATGTCAATCGATTTCATATTCTGTTAGGTCAAACATTTTCTCTTATCGTAACAACTAAACCGTAAAATCATCAAATACACACAGAAATATTCTAGTACTACATTTTGCTGAAAATAGTATTATAATTGGACATACGTATCAGACCAGCTGATAAATCTTACCACTACATACAATTTTTAGAATTATATAACTTGTCAAATTTCAATACATAACCTTAAATTGATATTTGTGTTTTCATAGTATATACAATGCTATAAATCGCATGAATCTTTGACTTTGATCTGTAATTCTGTAATAGTAACTGATGTAGTACAAGAATATCTCTGTGCGTGAGTAGACGGTTTTCTTGCTTATCTACATTACTTGAAGAAAAAAAAATATTTTTTGAATGACCATAGATTTTATTTGAGTTGTGTGTTATTCAGTCAGTCTGGTTTTTTACCAGGAACTTGTTGAATTTTCTTCTTAGCAAAGAGTTTCTTAATTAGATATAGATCGAAACTTAAAACCTTGTAAGTACTACCGTAGTATTGGCGACAATTATATCAAGTGAAAGATATGTGAATCATGAAATGTTGACAGCGTGTGATTTAAAATCTTTTGCGTATTTGAATTTACAAACTTGTTCAGTCCAAAGCATCGTCTATTGGATGAGCTAAATTGTCCTTGAAAATATCTGACAAACGTTTGTTTTGTCCTTTTTAAGAATGCCGTCCAAAATGAACGCGTCAATTTCCTTCGATTCTTTTGTCACTTCAGAGAATAGTATGAATTTTCCGTAGACGGCCGTTTGAATCCGGTGTGCATTGCGATGTTGATTTCCAAAGAATGTGACCAACAACAATGATAGTACATCATGGTAGAGCGATTCAGATGTACCAAATAATGATGTGATATAAATAAAATTACCTTCGGATGAGGAAGAATATCATTTTGGAACATTCTCGAGTGTGCCATATTCGAATCTTCACAACTCACATGACATGACGAAAGTCAATTAAGTTAATTCATAACAATATTTTGTGCTAGTCACTTTGAATAGGACATTCACACCTAAAATCTCTATCTTTCCGATATTTGTGATACGCGCATGAATTTGAAAGAAGTATCATTACGATAGTCTCAAAGATAAAAAATTAAATCATTTGTGATTGTTTTGATCTTATTATTTTAAAATATTTATTCAAATTAACCCTCTAACCGGTAAGGCTGCCTACAGCGAGCCTTCACAAAACTCAATTTATCTCAAAATTAAAAAAAAAATTCAACGGTAAACTCATTAGGTATCTTATTCGCTATCGTTTTTGTGACATTTCATTCGAACATTTGACCGCAATCCGACGGTCCGTTTCGGTGACAGAACCATTTTAGTGTGAAATTTTGAAAAATGAAGAAGCAAAAATATTGTTCACCGGAAAAAAATTTGAAATCCAAAATTTATATATTTCTAGTGATCCGATCACAGTAAATATTTTTTTCCTGAAAAGGTATTGTGTTCATCTATCTATTTTTGTATTTATTGAATGGGGAAAAAAATGTTTTTCTGGAAAACAATTGAAAATGTCAAGGGTGCTTCTAGGCAGCCTTGTGGGTTACGGTGTAAATGTACCTACTTTTTGTATGGGAAGGATGCCTGTTTTTTTTTTTTGGCATATAGACCGGGAAATTTTTTTTTAGCTGATGATGATTTTTTTGAGTTAAGAAGGTCATAATTATCCTAGAAAAAAATTCCCGACTATTTTTTATCAGTTTTACATAAAAGTTGGTTAGAGGGTTAATGCTTGTACGCATACACTGAAGTTTAAATTCGATCAAAATAAGATTTGTGTTTGTACACTGCATTTGGAGGAATATTTTAAACTAAAAAAATCTCTGCTTCACTATTTCAATACATTTCAATTTTGTTTCTTCTCAGGTGCGGTTGTCTGTTTCTTTTGTGAAACCAATGCACAAATTATCTTGTAAAGCACCCAAACACCAGCCAATAATATGACCATACTAGCTAGAATAATATCTAGCGATAGATATGTGAACCATGACATGTTGATAGCGTGGGATTTAAGATGTTTTGCGCCTTTGAATTTGCAAACATGTTCAATCCAGAACATAGCCTCGTCCATTGGATGAGCTAAATTGTCCTTGAAAATGGCTGACGTTTGTTTTGCTCTGTTCAAGAATGTCTTGTCCGAAATGAGCTCATCAATTTTCTTCGATACCAAATCTTTTGATACTTCAGCGAATAGTATGAATTTTCCATAGCCGGCCGTTTGAATTCGGTGTGCATTGCGATGTTGATCTCCGAAGAACGGAATCAACAACAGTGGTACACCATGGTAGAGCGATTCAGATGTACCAAATAGACCGCCATGTGAAATAAATAAAATTACGTTCGGATGAGCAAGAATATCATTTTGTGGCATCCATTTTTTGATCATAACATTCGATGGAAC
The DNA here is from genome assembly GCF_009176525.2 of Contarinia nasturtii. Taxonomy (NCBI): domain Eukaryota; kingdom Metazoa; phylum Arthropoda; class Insecta; order Diptera; family Cecidomyiidae; genus Contarinia; species Contarinia nasturtii. The sequence goes on along the minus strand of NW_022203651.1, from coordinate 913 downwards.
ATTCTCGAGTGTTTCATCTTCAAACTTCCACAAAACACGTTGTTTCAGATGCCGGAATGAATCTAATGAAAAAATATTGATAAAAATATACAGACAATATATTGAACTAACTGGTCAGTTGAGCTGACAGTACGTTAGCCAGCTAAATGGACTCAAACAATAGAAGTTATTGTTATAATGAACAATCACTTCTATTAAAAAAAGAAAAGTGATTCATCATTAAAACAATAACGTCTATTGTTTTAGCCCATTTAGCTGGCTAACGTACTGTCAGCTCAACTGACCAGTTAATTCAATATATTGCCTGAAAATATATCATCTAGGCTGAAAATAAAACCTGCACTCACCTAAAAATGCTTGAATTTTCGCCTTGGGTAGTTTTGAGCTTTGTACAACAGTGCCCAAACTGAAATAAATGACTCCATTCGTAGATTCATCGAGGAATGTTTGAAGATTTTTTGGTAAAGGTTTTGCAGGATTAACATGAGCACCCCCAATACTTATTATACCTAAACCAAAATAATTGTTAAGCATAAATAGTGGAGGGGGAATTAGAGACATTTTAAATACCTGGCATTGCTGGTCGCGGTGGTGACAGAGCTCTATGTGTGTTAACAAACATCACCGATATGCTATTCAATAAATCATTCAAAGAAGGTAATGGTTCCAAGTGAGCAAAATATTTTTTTGTCAACTTTTCCTCGGCCGGAATATATAACCACTCACGAATAATTGCATCGTAAACACTAATGGCTGCATTATGCCATCGTTCGAAGAATGACATATTATCTGTGTACGGCAACATCTTGAACAACAATTATTTTATGAATATTTTATTTGGAGTTTAACGTGTAATTTAGAAAATTTTTATCATCTTTTTATTGAAAACAACAAATATTACACTATTAATTTT
>NW_022203650.1:0-6634 GCF_009176525.2 Contarinia nasturtii | reverse complement strand
AGTAACAGATTTTTTCAAATCCAAAATAAATGTTCTTAACATAAATCATTCGATTAATCTCATTTTTAGTGCAAAATCTAATGAATTCAAATAATTCTGAATAGAAAAATAAACTTCAAATAAAATCAAACATTTATCTTTTCATGTTTTTATTTTATGTATCTGCGGGCATTAAAATGTACAGAAACATAGAACATTCCCTCTTTACTTCTCGTCCAATTCAATGGAAAAAAATTATGACCACAATTTGTCGATGAAATCCGATTTATTCTCTATATTCTTTGAAATTTTGCGCGAAACTAACTAATTCGCTGAACGTTGATTGACTGTTCACCAATTTGCCGTCTCGTCGTGAATTAAGATGGCGCACTCATCGCCCTTCTTTGCGAATATCATTCGGGTATGGCGACTATTGCACCATATTTCTTCTGTCATTGCGTCATCATATTCCATTTTGTGCAGAGCAAAGTGTTTTAATCTATTCTTCCATCCAAGTGAAAGTATTAAACTGAATAAATAAAGCCAATTAATGTACAAACCCTGATTATACCAAAATAAAGTACGGTGTCCCCTGGAATATTTCGGAACAAAAAGTTAATTCGCACACAGAGATACACATACAATCGCGGAGGTGAGTAAATCCTTTTTTTTTATTTATTGCTAGATACCTCGTTCGCTGTCTTTTCCCCCTAAATTATGAAAAGATGGTTTCAATTGAAGTTTTGAATTCTAGTAATTTGCTGTGGCCGCCAAACCAATATTATTCCCTATTTATAAAAAATTCTCCGTTCTCGGAATAAAATCTCGCAATATGGCGTCGAATAAAATTGTTTAAGCGAAATACAACCAAAATGATATCTTTCAACTTCATTTCAGTTTATTTCCGTATTCCAAAGCATAATTTTTACATAACATCAATCTTCATCAAACTAAGAGTTACGCCACAAAGTGAGTTTTTCTTGTTTTTACAAGTGTTTTTTTACACAAATTAATTTTAATTATAATTCTTTCGATAGTCATTCGATATCTCACTGCATTCACAATCATTTCACCAACAAAGTAACATCATGTCCGATACCAGTGACACCATTCCAGACACTTCTATGGAAGATTTTAAGCCAATTGCGCCAAAATATGACAGCAAATTGATCGCAACAATTGGAGAGGAGCTATATTTAAGTCGTGATTTGGCCGACGTGTACTTCGTATTTGAGTCGAACAATGAACCACGCGAACGAGTGCCGGCTCATAAGCTTCTTCTAAAAAAGGGCTGCACTGCATTCCGGGCAATGTTTAACGGGTCATGGAAGGAGAAAAATGAAGTCAGAATTGTCGATACGTCCGCAGCCGCCTTCAAGGAATTCCTACAGTTTTTCTACAAGGGCGACGTGGTTTTGACAGCACAAAATGTGGCTGCAGTCATGAATCTTGGCAAACAATACGTTGTCGACGAATGTGTGGCCATGTGTACCAAATACCTGAAGAATACACTCGATGAATTGAACGTTTGCACCAGATACGGATTGGCGATTCTCTACGAAAAAGACGAACTTAAAAAGTCATGCGAAACAATCATCGGCCTTAAGGCAAGTGCTGTGTTCAAATCCAATGAGTTTTTGTCATGCGATCGAAATATTTTGGCTGCCATTTTACGATTGGACTGGCTATCATGTTCCGAGGTGGAACTGTTCGAAGCATGCATGGCTTGGGTGAAAGCGATATCCAAACGAGAGATTTTAAACAAGAAAGCGGTGACCGATCACCTTGGCGATTTATTATATGAAATTCGATTTGGTTCGATGACATTTGAGGAATTTGTTGCATTAGTTTCATCGTATGGCAAAGCATTTTCAAGTGATGAGTACCAAGACATCATCCAAATGATTGGCGATGAAGAATTCCAGGCGAAAATGTTCAATGGACAACGTGAAAAACGATGCAATGCAGATCCGTGGTATGAAATGGGAAGAATTGGTTGTGATCGTGTAGTTTCAGATTTCAACTCGAGTAAACCATACTTTCTCCAAAGCATAGAAACAACGAAATTTTCGGTTGATCAGCCGCTCTTGCTCAAAAAAATCATTTGCGACGAAATTCAAAAATTTCGTGACGAAAAATACTTTCCGATGAAAGCTGTACCAACCGAAGTAGCAATTGTTGAAGTTTCTCGTTCAGGAAGTTCAAATGAAGAAATCGTACTTTATAGTGGAAAAACGAATTTGCAAAGTAAGTCAAGGACTTCAATTGCTTTGACGAAACCAATTTTTGTTCGACCAGGATTTCATTACGAAATAAGAATGAAACAGAATCCACCTGAAAATTGTTGTACTGGCGTTTTACTGAAATCCATAGCCAACTTGAAATGTAATGCGACCATACAATTCCATGATTGTCCGACTTTGGATGATAGTAGAAATGTACCAAGAGGTCTAATTTATCTACTTCGCTTCCATCGAATTTGAAAATGGTATCATTTTTAGACATACTAAAAAAATCTCAATTTTGATTATAATGAATTTGTTGACCTTTTTCCTACACAAAATTACTTAAAAACTTAAAATAAACAACTTTTTTTTGAAATTTATTATATTTTTTTCATTGTGTGAAAATAAAGATTTAATTCTTCTGTCGATATTTCATTGCATAGATCTGAAAAATCGATGAAAACGGAGAAAAAATTGATTAGTGAAATAGAACCACCGACACCGCTTTTCACAGAAAAATGTCTCAATCTCACTCTGGGATTCAAAATGAATTCACGATATTTCGAAGCTTCGATTAAGGTACAAACTGGCTGCAACCCATCGCTGCCATATGACATTATACCAATAAGTTTTTTCACCTTTCCATTGGTTGTAACCGGACCTAAATATAAAAAATGAACTCAGTCTTTTGAATTAACGATATGAATAATTTGATATTTGAAAAGTCTTATGGATTTTAATTTCAAATGACCAATGATCAAGCCGAAGCAAACCGTCATGAGAATTTCTCACCTCCAGCATATTGTCTATTTTGTCTATTATCAGTGGTGCTGGAACTAATATAAAATTGTGAATCCTCCTTCGGATCATCGTTGTTTCTTGATGCGACAAAATCATGAATTGTTGTATTGATAAAATGTAATCGATTGTCCAAATAACCAAAAATGTTGACATCTTCTGCATCTTTTGGTTTATAATCAACGTTAACCAGATCAATTTTACCAATTTTGGTGCCAAACTTTAAAGATGATTTTAATTGGATCATTGCTATTCCCTTGTGTCCTGGGTGAATGATGATTTCTTTCCCAGTGATGTTCACCGTTTGATGGGGTTCTTCTGAATTTAAGGCACCAGCTATCAAAGCAACTGCTTCTGTATCTATGACGCAAGAGGCAGCAGTCATCACTTTAAAGCTCGATACTACGGTCGCACCGCAAACAATTCGACTACCCGAACCACTTTTTGTGGATATTATCGCCGCTACAAACTTATAATCTTCAATTTTATCCACCAACTTTGAGTTCGAAGCCTGTGTGACTGACGAACCGCCACTTGAACTGCCGCTCGATCCACCCGTTGGTCTGCTTGAAACTCCCGTTTGTATATTTGATCTACCTGTTTCAGTATCACTCACACAAAATCCCTATTAAATCGAAATTAAGTCGATTATTATCAAGTTCTGTGAAAATGTCAAATGAACTGTCCAGAACTAATCCCGTTTTTTGTATAAATAATGGAAATAACTCACTTTTGGATCGTCAATGAATGAGCGGTGTCCAATAACTGAAGTACACACTTCGGGCAGCGAATTGAAATCGTAACTAAATATCCCAATTAATTTTCCTCCGGCGGTTACAACGGGCCCTTCAATGAATAAATTTTGTTTCGTCAATATTTAAAATGAAATTCTATTTAAAGTAAATCCCTACCACCCGAATACCCAGTTCCAATATTTTCTTCTCCATCATGTACTGTAACACAAAATTGTCGATCTTCTTCCAACCATGGGTTATCATTGTTCTTTTCCCAATATGAACGGCGACACCCGACAAAACCGGCAATCGTGGAATTAAAATATCGTAAATAACCTGTTGAGAATTTAACGACAGAATCAGTAAAATAGAGCATACTCATTTGCAATCAACTCACCTTTGGAATGACCTAATAACGTCACTTTATCGTCCGTATCGATTACGTACTTTTTATCGACCATATCAATTTTGCCAATCTTTGAATCAAACTTCAACGCTTTCTTCAGTAAAATTACAGCTAAAATATTATTTGGCAGCATTAATGGAAAAATCACTATTTGCCGGTTGTAAAATCTTACCGATGTCGTTGACATAAATTGGATCTGCGCTATATTGAGGATGCACAAATATTTCTTGTGTGCTAACATTCACGGTGGAATACTGTATATCTGTATCGAGTGTACCAAGTTCTAAAGTCACTGAATATTTGTTATGCAAGCAATGGGCCGCGGCCAATACTTTGTAATTTGTTATGATTGTCGCACTACACAAATAACGGTCACCGTTAATATCATCTTTGTACAAGAGTGCCGCCGTGTACTTATTGTCTTCAATTTTCCGAACCAACTCGTTTTCTGTTGTTTGACTGCCCGAGCTGCTCGGTACATTTGATCCACTTGATCTGCTTGTCTGTCTACTCGGGACACTTGTTTGTCCTCCTGACCCACCTGGTTTTTAATAAAAAGAACATATGAATGGATTCGGACACTTCGTGCACCTGATTGTCTATCAATTGTAAAGCGATTGTGATGAAAAAACAGTGAATACCTGCGGTGCTGCCTGGACGAAAGTTCTAATAAAATGAAAAAAAAACTGATTATTTTCGTGTCAAAATGGTGACAAATTGATTTTTGAGACAAGCGATCATTAGTCTTGGGAGAAAAAATGAATTTTTGTGATAGAAATAATTTTTGAAGATGGATCCTGTTCATTTTTCTCTACAGACGTACCGAAATTATGCTCAAAGTGTCACACAGCTAGCGCCACGACGGAATTCAATGTAATCTATACTAAGTTGCCGCCAACTAGTGAAAAGACTTTTGCTCAGTTACAAACAACTGACTAGAACTCCATAGTTGTCCGTAGTGGCGCTAGCTGTGCTATAGTTTTGCATTTTATACAGTCTCTTATGGAACATAATTGCAGTGTGTCTACAGAGAACTGTACAATAGTGAACGGTTCAATGTTCATGATTACTAAAAATAGAACTCTAGTGCTAAAAGTTGTAGAAACGTGATAATTTTTCAATTTATGATGCAGTCAGAAACCGATTTCGAACATTTTGCATATTTGCTTTCCACAAAAGTTAAATTTCCACTGAACCTACCCTTGGGTTGTTGATGAATTTCCGATGTCCAACAACTGAAGTGCCGACATCAGGCAATCCATTCGTTGAATGTGAAATGATGCCGAGAAGTTTTTTGGATTTTGTTAAAATCGGACCTACATCAGAATAATAGAAATAATCATTATTTTTCATGATTTTCTCTGCAAAAATAATCGAATACCTCCGGAACACTGTTCAACAGATTGCAAACAGAATTGTTTTTCTTTATCTAAATTAACATATCCAGAGTATATATCTTGACATACGCTAAAATTGGCAAGTTTTGTGTCAATTGAACGTAAATGAGTTTCTGTATAAGTTCGATTGGGGCTGTTAGATTCCATGTATCCATACATAAGTACGTCAGCGCATGGCTTTATGCTTGCCAATGAAGTTTTCTCGATCATATCAATTTTACCTACTTTTGAACTGAATTTTAATGGTATTTCAAGCACCGCTATATTATTTGCAAAAGTATCTTCGTCATAATCTGGATGAACGAAGACTTGTTCATCACTGACATTGATTGAGTAATAGGGCTCATCGGAATTTATAGTTGCTAGCAACAAGGTTATCGAACGAGTGCCATATACACATCTGGCGGATGTTAATATTTTGGAGTTTGAGATGATTGTAGCACCACATGTATGCCGAACATCAGAATAACCCTTCGTATATTGTAAAGCAACCATGAACTTATGAACTTGAATATTATAAATTAATTTGCCATCAGCAGTTGCTGTAACATTGTATTAAGTAGAAAATTATTCATCACTCAAGATTTCGGTTTTTTGAAGAAGGCAATTACCTTGTGTTTTTAATTCCTATAAAAATGAAAAGTTGAGGAATACATGTATTAGAATGTCAAAATTTCTTGTGACCTTGTTTATCAATTTTGATTTAAACGGAAGTTCTTTCAGTAAACATCAGCAAGAATTCCAATACTCACCCAAGGATTTGCAATCCAAGCACGGTATGCAGGAATCAAAACACCAACTTCGGGAAGTCGGTGGGAAGGAATTGACAATGAATGTATACCGAGAAACCTTTTGTCTCTCGTGATGATCGGACCTACAATTAAAAAAAAAAACATTTTTAATTGAACGCTCTAGAATAAAAACAACTTATTGTTTGGTCGCATATCGAGAAGCGACTCAAAACGGTTGCATATCAAAGCGAGACAATATTTTGTTAACAAAGGAATAAAGAACATTGAATTTTTACTATATAAAATATGTAAGTTTTGTTTTGTGCTGATAACTAGCTACTGTTCTGCCATGTTTTAGTAACAG
>NW_022203649.1:0-2437 GCF_009176525.2 Contarinia nasturtii | reverse complement strand
AAACAAATATTTTCAAAATATGTTTTTTAAATTTTTTAAGTTTTATTTGATTCTCCACTATGCGGCGAATCGAGCGGCGAATTGATTACCGTCTCCACCGAAAGCTAGGTCGGTAGTGGAAATTGGTATGTTGAACATTTGCAGAATGAAAGTGAGGTTAAGTTAATTACATTATTTTTATTTCATCGAAAATTTAATATTCCGGATGCCAAAATAAAGGAAAAGCGGTTATAATAGTAAATTTATGAATATTTTATAGTTAAAATTTGTTAGTTTTTTTATGTTTGTAACAAAAATACCATTCTCATTAGCTGTATTTATACAGTCGAGTTGCAAATCATGTAAATATCGCGTAAATCTAAACAAATTTTGACAAATGTGTACAAATGTCGGGATATTCACAAAAAATTTGTAAATATTTTAACTTTTTTTTGCAAATATGAAATATTTGCAAATTGTCATAAGCCCCTAGGCTGAACAACTACTCGTGATAATTGACTATTGCTTGCATAGACTTTTCTCACATTCAACGGTAGAATAAGCGTTGCCACTGATGTAAAGTCAATCATCAACTCATCTAACGCATCGAAATGTTTTAAATCAATGATGTTTGACTTTAAATTTGGATTGTTAGAAATAAATAGATCCTCTAACTTGTTCAAATTATCAAATAATCCAACGGGTATGTATCTTAAATCGTTACTGTACAAACTCAAAAATCTAAGGTCACTATTATATTGAAACAACTGAGAACTATCTATTTGGATTTGATTTTCACGCAAATCTAACCCCTCCAAAACTTTTAAGTGTTCAAATACATTTTTATCCAAAATTTTTATTTGATTTGATGATAAATCCAAATATTTCAATGACGATAGGCCAAAAAATGCATCGCTGGCTATTTCGTTGATTTTGTTATTTTGAAGATTTAAATTTGTAAGCTGTTGACAGTTCGATAAAATTCCGCTCGATAGTTTTTCTAAATTATTCGAATCTGCATGAAGAAATTCTAATTTTGGCCATTCACATATTGACGTACCATCGATTGATGATAAACCATTGAAATTTATTTCAAGCGAATAGACATCCTTTGTTTGTTCAACAAAAGCTTTAGGTACCATTATGTTTTTACCAGCTATTGCTATCTGTGTTATGTGATACATATTCCTGAAACAATATGAATTATTAGGATGTTGTAATTCATCTGCATGAATAACACATGTGTAACAATGTCCCTGAACTTGCGCCAATGCCAAACTCGACGATAAATAAACAATCGTGATTAATTGCAAGAATTGCAAGAATTGCCTAAAATAGATTTAAATGTGGATTAAACCAAAATTAATAATAATGAATTTCTTATTTATTTCAACAATAAAAAAAAATTATCACATTTCGATCGATTTACACATTGTAAATATCAATGTGTTAAATTGAACTGCAGTCTGTTTTGTTTTTTGTTGCTTATAATTTAGTTATAAATCACCATTGAAAGACAAAGATAAACTTTCTTCTATTGATTTCAAGAGTACACTGAGCACATTTTTGAAGATCATTTGCGTTTTATACCTTATATTTGATAAAAGTGGAACGCACATATTTGAAATGCCAATGAAAAGACAATTACATATTGAAAAACGAAAATAGACGAAAAAGTTGAAAGTTCAGTATATTGCAACAAGCGTGAACAAAAAACCTGTTTTCGAGAGAGAGAGAGAGAGAGAGAGAGAGAGAGAGAGAATGAGAGTAAAGTGAAAAAATCATGTGGCAAATTCCCGATAGAAATGGAAAAAAAGAGAGAAACACACAATTCAATTTTACATAATCTACTGAATTTCTTGTTGTCTTTTTCGGTTCATATCTTTCGCTCAAGCTCACTCTCATACACCTAAAAATGCATGAATTTTGAGTGAATGCAACGCGCGTGTTTTTTCTTCATTTCTTTGTTTCATTTTCGATCGATTCATGGCTCGTTCGAACAACAGAAGAGAAGAAAAAAAAATCACACACACAACATTTTCAAGCCGTGTGATGTGTTCATACAGTATAAACGAAATATCCGCGCTTTATTCAACAATGGCCACGCGCGCGACTCTTTTCTGGGGCTAATATTATTATTTTTTTTCTCTGTTGTTTCACTTTACACATTTGAACGGAGTCCACGTACGTACATTCTAAACTTCGACTGTACATTTTATTTTCGATCGAAATTCATCACACATACATTCGTAGCCCATCTTTCGCAAGGCATACAAACGCTCACATACACACGCACACACATGGAGATAGAGAGCGGCCCAAACACCAATAGAAAGACACATGTACACGCATAGCACACAGCGTACGCGTGCTGCCACAAAAAAAAAAGTAGCATTACATCACATTGTTCAACCTTTTCGGTTTGAATACAACAACTTGATCGCACATACAATACTTT
>NW_022203648.1:0-2800 GCF_009176525.2 Contarinia nasturtii | reverse complement strand
CATACTCAGAAATTGAAATCTCTTTAAATTTTCAGAATGTTGTGTGAAAAAAACTTGTGCAAAGTTTCATATCTTGCGCTGTCATATTGGTGATTTTTTCAGATTTTTGTTTGAAAATCCAATCAATTTCGAATCAACAAATGCAATAAATGTTTGAAGTAATTTAATCATCATAACAACTTTTGAATCTTATTTTCTTGCAAAAATACACAATCTCAGCAAATTTAAAGAAATTTTAATACAATTTAGATGTACATTCAGAATGTTGGCCTTTGGGAAAAATACCCTGTTCATATTTCATGTAAAAACACGATTAGAAACGATTTTGGGGCATATTAATGTTACTCGCTGTGTAGCATGTGCGCTGTGTCCTGTCCGCAAAATTTTTATATTTTGAATAATAGCTCAGCACACATAAAAAATAAAATGTCTTACATCCGAAACATGAACTTTTACACACTGTGATCCACAACATTCACTAATTACATATCCATTACCGTAAATATGAATTCATGATCTGACATTAGTTTTGCGACATACAAATAATTTCTGACACATTTTTCAATGCCTGTATGATATCGTAATGACGTGAAAATTTGCACAACGTACTTTTTTCACACAAAAATAACATTGAAGAAATGTTAATACAATTTAGGGGTACTTCCACACAAAATTTTCGTTTTCGAACAAAAAATCCAAAATTTTGTGTGGGAGTTAACCCTAAATTGTATTAAAATTTCTTTAAATTTATTGAGATTGTAAATTTTGGCAAGAAAATAAGATTCACAAGTATTTTAATTTAATTACATTGAGAACTTTTTGTGTGCAGTGAAGTATTGCAATCACCCCAAAAAAAATTAAGATCGTCAAAAATGGTTTATTTTTGCGTTTTGGGTTGTACACTGTACGCAAAAAATCAATGAGTAATTGTTAGCACGATAACTCTTTTTAGAGAAAAGCAAATCCATATATAATTTTACAGGGTGGTTGGTGGTTGCGAATTGGTTTTGCGGTATTGCTTTTGAGCGATATTCATTCATCGGTGTATCCATGGTGTACCCATACCCCTAGTACGCAGATTTTTTTTAACTCGATAACTCTTTCCCCATAAACTTTAATCAAAGTTTGAAATGTGTAATGGAGGGCTTTTTGATACAATCAATGTTTGACACAGTTTCTTTGAAAAATTCAAAAAATTGAATTTTTGTATGATATTGTTATGACGTGAAACTTTACATAGACTATTGTTTACACAAAAAATAACATACTGAAAGTGTTAAGAAATTCCAATCAAAATTAAGAGTACTTCCCATACAAATTTTTCGTTTTTCAGTCATAAATTCGACGTACGAACAACGAACAACGAACACGTTCGTTCGTTCGTAATTTACGAAAATTTATTTTCTCAAAATAAACTAATATTGTGATACTAAATGTAAATTGGAAAAACCTTAAATCGATTTTTCCCGCTTTTCCGATGGGAAATTGTGAAAAATAAGCAAAATATTCGACTCTCGTACGAAATTTTTTTTTCTCCCTTTTTTGTGCATTATACCCAGTCTCCGAGAGTTTCATATAAGGTTGCCATGTAACTGCAGAAAGTCAGTCGAAAATATTGAATTTTTTTTTTTTCGTTTTTTCGACCGTCTTTGTGCTGTTACATAACTAGCTTATATGAAACTCTCTCAGACTGAGTATAATGCAAGAAAAAAGTGAAAAAATTTTTTTCGATATTTTTGTGCACTATACCGAGTCTCCGAGAGTACGAACAACGAACGAACAATCCGAACATTTCATTTTCTACGAACGAACGAACGAACGAACGCAATACAATTCTACGAACGAACGAACGAACAAAAAGACCAAAAAATATTCTACGAACGAACGAACGGTTCGTTCGTTAGTGTTCGTGGACAGCTATGGTGTAATGGTTCCGAATGAAAAAACAAAAATTCATTTTGTTGACATATAATAAACATAATTCTAGTCAACAAGACAACAACTGAATGTAATTATTTTTTGGCTTTAGTCATTTTTCATCAAATCCCAGCTCCGTGTAAAATTTCAAGTCGATGTGTGAACATTTAAGCGAAATTTTTTAGATTTTGTATGAAACCAAATGATCTTATTGACGAATGAGTTCTGAAAAAAAGTTTGCAGGAAAAAGTTTGCAGGCGATTCATGGTGCTTTAGTAAATTGGGCATGCGGAATACAAAAATACATGAATTTTGAGCAAAAATATTGATGGAAGCATATGTTTTAGATGACTTTTTTTGAAAATCGATGGGCGAAAAAAAATTTCGTTGCAACTTTTTTTCCAAAAAAATGAAAAGGTCATTTTTACTTTTCCGCACACATAGTGTAAGGTGAAAAGTATTGTAATCGGTCAAAATTTTGAAAACTTCAGAAACATGTTTTCTGGACGTTTCTGAGGTCAGCGAACCCGAATCAGGCCGTTTTGAGCATGGTTTATGTTAATCTGTACGTCGTACGTTGTACGTCGTACGTTGTACGTCGTACGTTGTACGTCGTACGTTGTACGTCGTACGCAAAATTTGTTAGCAAGATTGCGCTCATCGTAGAAACTTAATTCAAAATCTGACTTTACAGGATGATTGGGGGTCCCGAGGAATAGAAATCATTAGCTTTTGAGCGACTTTGGTTGATGGGAAAAAATGTCATGCCTGGAGTGATACCTATGAAAAAGAGTCCAATTTTCGTCCAAAAGTCATACTTAATGTGGACTTAAACATTCAAAAATATGTATTGGGGGGTTTTTTGGCACGAGAAAACCGAATC
>NW_022203647.1:0-1374 GCF_009176525.2 Contarinia nasturtii | reverse complement strand
AGGTTTCATATGGGTATAGACTTAAGAATGTGTCATCGTTGGTTTGCACGCTTCAGAAATGGTGATTTTAATGTCGAAGACAAGGAGCGTGCCGGAAGAGAAAAAAAGATCGAAGATGAAGAATTGGAGACATTACTCGATGAAGATCCGTGTCAAACTCAAGAAGAACTTGCAAAATCATTGGGAGTCACTCAAGCAGCCATTTCACAACGTTTGAAAGCAGCAGGATTCATTCAAAAGCATGGAAATTGGGTACCACATGAACTGAAGCCAAGAGACGTGGAAAGACGATATTTCACCATGAACAGCTGCTTCAAAGACAGAAAAGAAAGGGATTTTTGTATCGTATTGTCACTGGTGATGAAAAGTGGATTCACTACGATAACCCAAAGCAAAAAAAAAGCATATGTGAAGCGCGGCCAACCAGCACCATCGACATCTAAGCAAGATATCCACGGATTTAAGGTAATGCTGTGTATTTGGTGGGATCAACGAGGTGTGGTGTACTATGAGCTGCTGAAACCGAATGAAACCATTGATGGGCCACGCTACCAGAATATGAGCAAAGACACGAAAAAGTTATTCTTCAACACGACAATGCTCGGCCACATGTTGCAAATGTCGTGAAGACATACTTGGAAACACTTCGATGGGATGTGCCACCCCACCCGCCGTATAGCCCAGACATTGCTCCTTCTGATTATCACTTGTTTCGATCGATGCAGGACAACCTGGCTGGTACACGATTTACTTCTTCTGAAGAAGTCAAAAATTGGGTCGATTCATTCATCGCATCAAAAGATGAACAGTTCTTCCGACACGGAATCCGTATGCTACCAGAAAGATGGGAAAAAGTAGTGGCTGGTGATGGGCAATACTTTGAATAACACTATTGTACAACCTTTTTATCAATAAACGTTCAAATTTTGAAAAAAATGCGACATTATATATTTATACTTCCAATATAAATCATATATTTTTCATGAGAAAATGTATAAATCAGTATGTATGTCTAAAAAGCAGTATTAAATACACTGATTTATCATGACAAAAAATGACCAAAATTGATTGAGGTACTGAAAAAATCAATACAGTTGGTACTCTAGGCTAAAGCTATAGCTAAACTTGTGGATGAGCATCAGTCATAGCTCCACAATTACACTGACGGCTCGCGTTTTCCAAGGCGGTGATCCGGGTTCTTAAATTTTGGTTGTTGATCCGCAAAAAAATTGGTCAACGTCTCTAATGCTTCCACGCGAAGAAGTAGAGTTTCGTAGTCTGGCTGTGGTGGTAGCGGCTCCTGATCACTGGGCGACGCTGGTGCGTCAACAAGGTCACAGTCTCCTTTGTTTGGACCGCGGCCAAAATTACAAG
>NW_022203646.1:13794-14985 GCF_009176525.2 Contarinia nasturtii | reverse complement strand
TGATTTGGGTGATAAGGAATGCGATTTTTTTCATTCTGATTTCACCAGATGGTACAGAAAATTGAATAGTATTTGTAAATCGAAGAAAAAAAATTTAATTATTTTTTTCATTTTTCACGATTTTTTACCATCTACATGGGAAGGCTTATATGAAACTCTCGGAGACTCGGTATAATGCACAAATGAGTTAAAATAAATGAGATACTAGCCAGAATTGAAAATAAATTTGATACTTGAACAAATTGAAAATAAATGTGATACATACCACTTTTATTTTCAATATCTTTCAAGTATCAGATTTATTTTAAACGCGAGTTAGTATCTCATTTATTTTAATTCATCGTCTTGTATCAGTATTTTTTTAAAGAAAGTTTGGAGCTCATGATTATTCCGGGTAGGAATATCAAAACGTATTTTGTACTGAAATGTCACTTTTGCAAAAAGATTTTTACATCCTACCGCCATCTACTTTCGTATCGATTACTATTCTAATATCAAAACGAAATGAATCCACAAATATGTTTCTAGTGGTTAATTTAATGAATATGATTGCCAATCTTTTAAAAAAATGTTTTATTCATAAAAAAATATTAATCGGCAATAAAAAACGTGAATGCATCGTTTTAACAAGTCGAAATATCAAAAGCATTCACTCAATAAAGTTGTGTATTGTGAGAGCCAACTTCAGACAGATTGTATATATTTGACAACTATTTTTTGACTTTTGTAAAACCGGCAATTAGGTGTTTGTGTTTCAACTATAAACATTAAACATGCGAAAAGTAATTTTGCTTTTTTTTATTAATCATCATTTTACTGTGACTTTTTTTCTTAATTTTTACATTTTTATATTTTTGATTCATTATTGGTTGTTCTTTGTGCTTTACTTTCATTTTTTCCCTGAAATTTAGAAGTGTAGAATGTGCGAAAAATCGTTCATTCGTTTACAAACTTTGCGGGAACACGTTGAAAATGTTCACCAGCCAATGAAGAAAAAATTCAAATGCCCGAATTGCGACAAATTTTGCTCGAGACCGCACAATTTAAAGGCACATTTTCTTCAAATGTAAGTATTTTGAAAAAATTGTTGATTGATCTATTCACACGTTCACAGATAATAGATCATGGTTCGGCAACAGCTGATTCAGCAACAGCTGATTCAGCAACAGCTGATTCAGCAACAGCTGATTC
>NW_022203646.1:0-13784 GCF_009176525.2 Contarinia nasturtii | reverse complement strand
TCAGCAACAGCTGATTCAGCAACAGCTGATTCAGCAACAGCTGATTCGGCAAAAGCTGATTCGGCAAAAGCTGATTCGGCAAAAGCTGATTCGGCAACTTCTGATTATGTGCGAGCAAAATATGTCGCAATTCGGGCATTTGAATTTTTTCTTCATTGGCTGGTGAACATTTTCGACGTGTTCTCGCAAAGTTTATAAACGAATGAACGATTTTTCGCACATTCCACACTTCTAAATTTCAGGGAAAAAATGAAAGTAAAGCACAAAAAACAACCAATAATGAATCAAAAAAATAAAAATATAAAAATTAAGAAAAAAAGTCACAGTAAAATGATGATTAATAAAAAAAAGCAAAATTACTTTTCGCATGTTTAATGTTTATAGTTGAAACACAAACACCTAATTGCCGGTTTTACAAATTTCAAAAAAATAGTTGTCACATATATACAATCTGTCTGAAGTTGGCTCTCACAATACACAACTTATAGGTTGGTGGCGCTAGGAGTAAGTTTTTTTGAGTGCTTGCTTTTGATATTCCTACCTGATTATTCTTACCCATTCATATATATATGCATTTTGTCTTGGTTTTACTTAATATAGACAATTTATCAACAAAACATTTTTAGGCAGACTTGATTTGGCCAATAGTCGATCTGGCGATTGTAATAAGCTACGTTATTTAGTAGATTAAGTTGGTTAAGTTAAAAAAAGTAAGTTAAGAGTAAGACAGTTTTCAGCATAAAGAAAGCTTGTAGTATGAAAATTGAACTTTTGAATGGTTGGCCCATTCACAAATCAAAAAAACACAACCGTGGTGGAAAATATCTTAATAAAAGTTTTTAAGGATTATAATCGCCGCAGCTCATACGTACGAACGTAGCACATTGATTACAAAACCGGTTCCATAATACAGTCGTGTAAAGCAATATTAATGTGACAAAATAAAAAAAACATTCAACTGTTCTTTTGCTTCTGGTTGTTCCAACATTCTTTGCGAAAGGCAAGAAAGGCAAGAAGCAAATGAATGAGAGAACACTCGAATAGACACATCAAATTAAAACTATTAGTGGTTTTCGTTTATTATTGTGCTTTCTTCTTTGCTCATCTGTACGCAGTATAATATATGTCCGCCTATATTTATAATATTCAAAATCTAACAAAAGGGCCAGTTGGGCGACAATAAAGGGAAAAAATTAATCGATCTACTTATTTTCAAGAAACTATATATTTATTTTATGCCATTTGCTGAAACTGAATTACGGCAAGCTGCAATAAACCTAAAATAACAAATTTAAACATCTAACTTCGTTGAAAAGAATGAAATCTCTAAAAACAACAAAATTGTATGCATCTAAAATATAAAAAAGACATACTTTGTGCGCATGAAACTTGTTCGAACAGCAGAAAGGAACTTTTAACAATTCAAAGTACATTTACAAGATCGATTCCTCTGTCCACTAACAGTTCAAAAAAAATCATTGACCGATCACAAAAACGGTTCCACTCCAAGTTTTGCGTTTGATCGGTTCTTTATTATGATTTTTATCTATTTTTGTAGCAAGAGATAGACACATTACTATCCATGACGGAAATTTATTTTCGAACCAAAAAAGAAATGAATCGGTTACTTACATAAAAAGGGGCTGATTTTTTGTTGGCATCAGCCATCAAACAGTGGCTTTATAATGATAAAAAATTAGGCACCAAAAAGGCGCACCTTCGAAGCATTCCACCTTTTAAAAAAATTGAAATAAAACTGATGATTTGTTGACGATTTATTTAGTTTTCCTTCAAATTAAATAGCTATTAAATTTTTTAATGAGTTTTCGCAGTCACAGAAAATAAAGAGAATTAATAATCAATTAACAATAAAACACCAGCAATATAATAAATTATTCAGTAAATTGAAAAAGCATAAAGTTTAAAACTTTAAAAATTATTTTATCATACATAGCTACATATATGTTTGCCATTTGTTTTTACCACAAAATTGAAATTCAAAAATTGTTTCTGTTTCTCTAAAGTGTATAACTAACATCAAATTAATTTTAAGTTGAGTAGTTATTGTTATCGAGTGCGATCGAACGTGTAACAAAATTTCCAGAAAATGTATGAGGATATCCGTATTAAAAAGAACATGCACTTTTCTATTTTTCAGGTATGAGAAAAATAATCTTTTGAATTCATAGATATTTCATTATTTTAAAGAAAAGACAAAAAAATTATAGTACGGCTACTTAATTAACAAAGCTTGCCGTAGTTTGTTGTATTTTATTAAGCTGCTCCCGAAATATAATAAAAGTCAATTTAAATACTAATTTTTTATGTTCAATGTTCATACAAATCATGGTTATAAAAAAAATAAAATATTGGTATCATCGAGTTTTATATTGTTTTCTCTTTTTTTCTTCCACTTTGCTCAAGAATTTTTACAGGCAATGTAAAATTCAATACGAAAGTCTTACAATTAATTTCGTATCTGTTTAATTCATTTTCATAGTCCATATAACAATAGCCAAAAATACCTCAGACATACGACGAAACAATGTCATATACAATTGAATAAATGGAAAACCAAATTACACGCAATCAATAGCAACTTAAACATTAAACAATCAATAGGAAATGTGAATTTTCGTTTCCATTATTATTATTTTCTTTCATTCCTTTTTTTATCTGAACTATGTCGTATGTGCATATGCATATACAAAGAAAAATGTCAACCGAATAAAGGACAAAAAGAATCCACAAAAACCAAACAAATTCATTGAATGCGTGTAACATACATTGATATCTGGGCGCGTTTGTTGTTATGTCTGAGAGTTTGGCTTTCATTTGCACAAGTAATATTGAGTGAAATAATATATGTCTTTGATCTGTATCTCTCGAATACATACTTGGCGTCACAGAAAATGAAAACGTAATTCAATCGTACGACATTTTTTTTTGCATTGCTTTTTGTATTGATTCAGAAAAATTGGGAAATGCAAAATGCACTAAATTGTTGTTTTTTTTTTAAATAAACTCCTGACGTCTGATTTATCGTTTTAATGCGGTTCATGCGCTCGGATTTCAAAAAGCAGACTTAAAAATATTTTGAAATGTATGGCGACAAAGTGCTCTTTCAGTCTTTTATATTTTACAAACCTTTTGTTCAGTAAGTTTAAACTGGTAGCATCACATCCCCTGAGAAATGAGTATGTGGGAAAACAAAATGGATCAGGTAACACAACATAAAGCAAAGATGGAATTGAAAGAAAAAAGATAAATTGTTGTGGCAAAGAAATAAAAAGAAAGATAGATGCAACAAAATTCAACGTACACAGAAACATTCGCTTTTAGTAGCACATACCAATAATAATGTGACGTTCATAATCTAAGTAACAGAATCTAAAAAGAAAGAAGGCCATTCAAAAAGAATAGAGCAGTTAAAATTTTGTCCAACGACATTTTTCTGATTAAATCATCCAATTGCGGGTTATGTGGGTTTTGATGTATTTTTTTATAACGATATAACGATACGGATAAAAAATTATTTTGGTAAGTGACTCTGATTTATTCCACCTACATTGGATTTTGGACCCAAAAAAATAAAATTGCAGTGAAAATGGAACAAGTTATTCCGCTTAAATATGTTATAATATATATTCAGAAACACCAAAAGTTAAATGTTCTAGTTATTTTATTGTAGTTCCTAACTTATTTTTAGATCACAGATACCAACTAACAAAAAAATGTCATAAATCATTTTGAGTTTTATGTTTAAAATGAAATTATTTAAAAAAAAATCAGTCTTAGATAGACAATTGAATTTGGCGGAAACTTAAAACAAACTATAAATATTGAGTTGAGCATTTACAATCAAACCAAACCATAATATGAATAAATAAACGACAACTATATTGACAGTTCATCACTGTCATTATGTTTTGGCGATTCGCTGAAGCATTCGTCGCTATTGTAGCTATTTCCTTTGATTTGTTTAAGAAGCTTTTCCGCCTTTGCAATTGGCGTCCGCAATGGTTGTGCTATTGAACGATGTATGGTTGGTTCATTTGTTGCGCTTCCATAGTCCGAATCATCAATACCAATGTAAACATGTTCAATTGTTTGCTTGTCGAACTGACGCGATAAAATCGAAGTATTCGTTGCACTCGAATAATATGAATCATTCTTATCAAGTGTTTGAGGTTCGTTGTAATGAATATTGTTGTATGGCAACATACATTTTTTCGATGTAAGTGTTGGACCACCACCACCAACACTGTAGTAACCTTGATGTTCATTAAATGGATGCTGAATGCCAACTAATGTTTGAAATGTTTGTTCTATTGCGGGCGGCGTATAATGAGATGGATGTACTTCAATCGCATATGCCAATTTGTATAAAAATTCCGGTTCTTCAATACTTATCCACGATGTAACTGAGCTACGACCAACATTTTTGAACAGTTCGTGATCGGCATTTGATTGTAAGGATAAATTTGATGCCTGAATAAGAATTACCTTTCCCGGATAGCTGAACGAATTTCCTATAGCTGAACGAATTTCTGGTCGACACCATTCTGTGTGAATGAATTGGTTTGTCAAATAAATTATTAACTTGCGTGAAGAATATACAGATGGCAACAATTTTGTAGTAGGGACATTATTGTGTTGTTGTCCGATGTGAATTTGAGATTTAGTCTGTTTCAATGGGTTGACAACATTGAATATTACATGGTCACAATCTTCTTTGGCCGAAAGAATAACCGCATCATATTTGTTGGCCATGCCGACTATATTTCCATTGGTTTTATCGAATATAGTATTGTTGGATGACGAATAAGTGTGACACTTTTGCTCCTTTATTGTAAACATGACGATAATGACAGCCAAAATGAATAGCAAAACAAATGCAAATACCATGAATGGAAACATTCCGTGTAAAATTCCTTCAGGTGGCAGGATCATTGAAACATTGTTCATTGGGCTGTATACTGAATTTTTACATTTGTTTGCCAAACTACGATCGACAAGTAGATTTCGTTGTTGGTCATCAACTTTTTTGTTGTTTTCGTCGTCGTTTCGTCGTCGTTCATCATTATTTATTGTGGTTTCAATTGCGGGTCCAGTTACATCTTCAATACATTGAATATTATTCGAATCAGTAACAGTAGCAGAAATAAATGGAATAAACTCTTGCAAAAATAAGCAACTACAGCTCCATAAATTGCGTGAAAGTGTTAACATTTTCAATTTTTTCAAATGGAAGGAATGCATTTGATAGGATGTTAAAGTAGTTAATCGATTTCCATCTAAACGCAAAACCTGTAAATGTTTCAACGAATTGAACGTAGAATTTTCAATGTATGTAAGCAAGTTGTTCTGTAAATAAAGTTCTTTTAGAGAGAACAGCGCATTAAATTCATTTCCGTATAGAGCTGTCAATTTATTATCCTCCAAGTGAAGGCGTTGAAGGTTGATATTTAATCCACTAAAGGCGTGCGGTTGAATCGAAATAACATTACTGTTGTTCAAATATAAAGAACGTAGATGACGAAGTTTGTTGAATACGACATTTGATTGCAATTCAAAGAAGTTGTTCCCGTCCAAAAATAAATCGGTCGCATCCATGGGTACACGTTCCGGAATCTGCAATGCATTTTGTTTGCCACAATTGATTTTGTTAATAGCTCCGCTTTGGTCCGCAAAGCATGCACAATTGTCTGGGCACTTGATATTACAATAACATTTTGTATGCTCACAACAATGACATGATGCTGGACATTTCGATTCGTAACGACACAAAAACTCTTCAGCCGATAACGATGAAAGTAGACGAACTGGTGTGTTTCGAGTGTGTGTTACCAAACATTCAATGCTTTCATAGTCCATTATGCGTGGATGATGTTGTTGTTGGTGGTGGTAGTGAGCTAACCATCCCATTGAGCAATCGCATTCAAATGGATTTCCCGACAAGTAGAATTCGGTGTTTTTTTTCATTGAGGCCATTGCAGAAATACGAAGTGAGTGCACATGCAACTTGGTGATACCATTGGAATACAAATCAACGCGAGTCAAATTTTGTTTGTCGATGAATGTGTTCGGATATACGTTGCGGATAAGATTGTTGTTAACAAAGAACAATTCAATGCTATTTGGTACTAATAATGAACCAATTTCCGTGATGCGGTTGTGACTAGCATCTAATGTAGTAATAGTTATTTCGGATTGAAGACGATAGTAGTTACCAAGTGCTTCGATGAAATTACTATGAATATCCAACCACTTGAGGTTCATTGGAATGAAAGCGTAGTCAAACCAAACGAGTTGATTTTCAGATAAGTTCAGCCAAAGCAAGGAGTTGAGCGTAGCAAAAATACCATTAATATCAGTTAATAAATTTTTGTCCAGCCGGATAGCTTCAATTTTATAATTTTTATCGAATGCACCACGCTCAATATTCTGAATTTTGTTATTGGCCAGGTTTAAAACATGCAAACCACGCAATGGATAAAAAATTCCATTTGTGATGTTTGAAATAAGATTGTCCATCAAACGAAGTCCCGTCAGCTGTAACATATTCTCGAACGATTCATTACGTAAAACATTGATGCGATTTTCTCCTAAATCCAAACTTTTCAAATTTTTCAAATCGCGCACGGCAGCTGGAACTTCTGTTAATTGATTGGAACTCAAATCTAACTCTTCTAGGCTGGTACAATTACGAAAGGCCCGAGTATCAATCAAGGTAATCAAATTGTTGCTCAAAACTAAACGAGTTAACACATGTATACCACCATTATTAAAAAGTCCAGCTCCAATAATGTGCATGCGATTTCCAGATAAATTTAGTGTATGAAGATTGTGTAATGAAGAAAATGCACGATCATGTATAATACCAATTGAATTATTACGGAGATCCAAAATTTGCAGAAAACTTAGTGATCTAAAGTGCGACGATTCGATGCGGGTCAATGCGTTATTTGCCAAATTTAACACAACCAAACGTTTCAAACGGATGTCTTTCTCTTTTTTAGATTCACTTATTAAATCCATCTCGTCGTCATTTTCAGATCCACTGAAAATCCAACTGTCGATATAGTGATTTGACAATTGGTTACTACTCAAATCTAATATCATCAATTCGGGTAAATCTCGGAACAGAGCCGATGGTAATTGATACAATTTATTATTCTGTAAATGTAATTCTTGTAATTTTTTTGTATCATTTAGCATATCATCGGTAAGAGTTTCTAGTTGGTTGTAGCTGAGATTGAGATGTGTTAACGAATGCATGCCATGAAAAGTACCGCTCATAATGTTCGTTAAATTATTATGTTGCAATCGAAGTTCTTTCAGCTGTGAAAAATTCGATTCCGACCAATCAATTGATATCAACTGGTTATAGCTAATGTCGAGCATTTCCAAATCGTTGAACGAATTCCGAGTTCCATTACAATATCCACCATCAAAATTGAAACCAGAGTCACCAAACGAATCGATACGGTTATGTGATATGTTCAACGTTTCCAGACTCTTTAGCGGGCACAAAATTTCATATGGAAATTCTCTCAAGTTGTTCTGCGTCAATTTAATGCTATTCACATTTGGATGATCAACAAAAATTCCACTATCTATTTTCAATTTATTGTTGTCACTCCATTCATTATTAGGTGATTCTATGTCGATGCGTTGTAAATTCCTTAAGCCGGTAAATGAACTATTGATTAGATGCATCAATTTACAGCCATCGATGATTATTTGCTCCAAATTATCTAGTTTATGAAAAAAACCAGCCGATATAACACTTTCATCGATGATTGTGTTGTCGCAGTGAATAGATAATGTACGTGTAGTCGCCGTACCATCAACATCACTAAAATCAATGGCACTTGCATTATCTATTGTACGCATAAAACACATAATTGACTTTCCATATGTTTGCCATGTACACTCATTTTTGGTTGATTGCAAAAACACGTTTGAAATGTAAATACATACAATTATAAACTGGACTAAACGGGCATACGAATGTGTTTGTGTATGATTTTGACTGTATGAAGCCATTGTGTTGGTGTGATTGTAGTATCCAAATATATTTTAAATGAGAAAAACTTTCAAGTTTTTATTTGCTCTACGTATTTGAGTTACGTCGTTTACGCTTAGTTCAACACACTATTCCATTCAAGGGTACATGATTCTCAATATTTCAAATATATTTCACTATTGTCTTTTTATCTTAGCTTGAATGTTTAAATTGATTTCTTGTCCCGGTATTTTTTTTAAACAAGATTCACTTCGAAAAAAACTTGAACAATCTTTACATCTTGTTATCCTTGTTTATTTCATATATCATATATATGTTATTTCTTTTTTAATATGGTCCAAGTCAGAGATATTTCTTTTTTGAAATATATACGTATTGACCAAAAAAATTGTTTGTCGACAATTTAAAAATAACGTCTGCTTTGCTCTGTTGTTTGAAGTAAACTAAATTTTTGTGTGCATCACGAAGAATATGTATATATATTTTTTCACATCGTCCGCTTATGCTTTCGAAAACATAAGAACAGTCACATACACACACGCTTTATATGCACCCAACGATCGCTTTAATACGTAAAAAGAAATGAACGAATGAAATGAAAACAGAGAAAAAAAGACAAAAAATAGAGAATAAACGATCAACGACATCTAATTTTGAACACAAATACACTCACATACATTCCTCACAGTACGTGAAATGTGCTCTCGGCACACCATTCATGACACACATGTTCATCGACAAAAGTGTATTATTTTTGTTTTGCTACAGCTCCCGCTTAAGAATAGTGAAACATGTATGACCAAAAGAAGAAGAAAAAGAGATACACAGAGATAATTATATTTAATAACTCAAAATGCACATATATACTGGAGTTTTAGTCAAAAAAATACTTTGATCGCGCTTACAGAATTTTATTCATAACCGATACGAAATCTCTTGACAAAAAAGGAACAAAATTATTTAAGTAAATAAATGACTATGAATTTTTATCTCTACAAGAGAAGACATATAGGAAATATAGCATAAAAAATTGGTAAAAAATTTGATCATTAAAAGTCATATTGCAAATTCCAAACGATGCATACATATTACTGAGTACAATAAAAAATAATATGGTTCATTGATAATAAGTATTAAAATAGTATTCGCTTCTGTGTTTCTTTGTTTATTTGTTTGTTTGTTTGTTTGTCACTTAACTTACCGTGTTCACATTTTTTCATCTTATCGAACCTATATCGTTATGCATCGTGCATAAGATTATGGACAGTGTATATTTCGGTGTGTCCTTGTGCATGAATATGCATACAAACATTTCAAACAGCATGCATTCAATACATTGCCACTGTATAGTATATTCAAGAAATACGTAATAAAAGAAATCTCAGAAAACTATAAACAAAATAGCCCGAGGAGGCGATGCATTATTCAAGAACAGAAAAAAGAACAATAAGATGTATACTTATGTTCTCGGAAATGTTGTTCTGTTTTTCTTCGGTCGGTAAATGAAAATTTTTCACGCAGCGAAACGAATTTGGATTTCGCATTGTATTTGAATTATTAAATTTGTTGTGCGTATAAACTCTCTTTTTTCGTTAGTATTTAATTCTCGTTTTGCGAGTATAGGAAATGAATGTTAAGTGAGTGACAATTCGCACATTCAACAATTGAACACAGTACAAAATTCATATATTCATAATGTCGTTCAAATTAGTTCATTAAAAAACGCTGGTTCATTTTTCAAAATCTAAACTTCATTTTCAAAAATTAAATTGGAATTTTTTTTCACAATTTTAATATCCTTCAAGATATATATGGTTAAATACCTGATTTAATATTTTGCAATTTTTCATGTTTCAGAAACTATTTTCGAAAATATGTTCAAAAAATTCAATTTTTATATACTTTTAATAGTCTTCAATTCTCTTTTGATTTTGTTATTTACGTATATAAATAAATAATTGATTTATTTTGTTTGAAGTAATTTTCATTTCCTCATTTAACAGTTGAAATATTATTTATTATTATTTTTTTTTTTTCATTTTTACATCACATTATTCAGTTTGGTGTTTAGAAATTTTCTTCGCTATTATAAATGCAGACAACTTTTTCGAACGGGAATTGTCACTCTTTCTGGACACGAACTGATTTAAATAATATATTTTCTCTACGTTAACGATGTAGAATTCTCCAATTAAGTTTGGATTATATATATTTGGATTAGGAATAAGAATGCAACTGAAAAAATGTGGTAAGAAATAAGCTGTATGAAAAGATGACCTAAGAGGATTCAACGGACAAAACATTCTTATCATTATTTGAGTCATCAACACTTTGTTGGCAAAAGAAATAACGTCGTATGCACAATATTTCTTTAAAAATAACTTACCTGATTTTTGTTGAATGTCTCACAGGCATATACAGTTGTTTCCCGAAATTGTTCTCAAATTACCAATTCTTTTTGTTATTGAATATGAATTTCGTTTCGATTCATCCATCTTGCAGATTTTAATACCTTAATTCTGCCTGCATACGAATTGGACAAAAACTAATCAATTCTTGTGTGGATTGATATCCACCAAATATAGACAGTTGTGCGTTGAAAACCCAATTTGAGCGGTTATAAGAACCGCAGAGTCCTGCTTTTATTTGTTGAATTTAATGAATATCAAAGATGACAGAACACAATCACATATGCATATCTAATTGATTTTATGCGCAACATGCAAAATGCCTTATAGTTTCTTTTTCTTCTGCTGAAATTTTTTATGCTGCTTTGGGCTATTGTTAAAAGATGATGGCAAAGTTTCTTTTGTTAAAGAAAAAATGTCATTCAAATGTGAAATAAAAGGAAGCAGACACACACGATGTACAGAAAAAAAGAAAAACACATTCGTTACGCATTTTTCGATATGGATACAAAATGCAAAATTATGCCCAACATTGAGAGATGAACGCAGAAAAAGGAACAACTCAAAATGAAACAAAAAAAGTGTGTTAGATATGGTAGATTAGAGATGGCCTGGTGTGTTTGTTGCAATAATGCAATAAATGTCATTTGTTTGTTGTTTGAAAATAAAAGAAAATCAGTGTTGCTTATTTTGCTTACGCTGATGAAAAAATGTACAAACACCCGCCACCGTTGTCCGTTTTTTCTATGCATTTGTGAACACAAAACATATCTTCCTGGTTATTTGATTTTTAATCGTGTATATATGTGTCGATTTAAAGCGAAATGATGCGGATCGAATTGATCATGTAAGTAAAATACATCTCTGCATTTGATTCGGTTGGGTCATTTGCCTTGTCAATTTTGGTAATGTATTGTATATGCATAACGATTTTCCCAAAATGAGTAAGAGAAAAAATAAAATGTGCCAAAATGTGATCCCTATATATTTCGCATTCTGACAACCATATTTCCTGATATATTGAGATTTTGGGTTCTGGTCTTGAGTTGAGCAAAAGTCGATTATATCATTTGTTAAGAATAAAGTCAAAAAAGTGCCGACGATATAATAATTGCATTTTAATTAAAATGTACCGAAAATAGAAACAATTTAGCAAATCTAGACAGGTGCCATTCAGACTTTTCTCAAAAGACTCTCAATATTTGAAGCGGAAAGGTGACGCCAAAATACTGCAATCAAATAAAATGAATTTAAGCGGTTGCATATTTGACCAACTATGCTCTAAAAAAAGCTCATAACGCGTGTCTTATTATTGAATTATTTATTCCAAGCGCGTCATCAGACACAAAAATATCAACAAAAAATGTGTCCTTAATAAATGAGAAGACCGATAATCAGGCTTTAAGCAACACTTTTATGTTTATATTCATTCATATTTGTTTTTTGAATATTGAATCACAGTCCCTCCTTCCAAATAATATTAAAAACAATGTTAAAAAGCTATATATTCAATTTTAGTTGTGCATCTGTACGATGATTGTATGTTGAACTTCAGCGTCAACCATATCTTTGCAAGATTTTTCTTTTCATAGACGATCATCGTCTGACGATGTGGTGTTGAGATTTGGGTCTCAAACAAAATTATCTACTTTGAACATCTATTTTTTGTATGCATCTGCTGCTATCTCACCAATCTATACCAAGAAGGAGCGTGCACGCCGTGTATACACATCTACTACTGAACTTTTTTGTTTCTTTTTCAGGCAAGAAGACAAGGCGATTAAATGTGGTCATAACAAACTAAAGAATGGTAAAGAAAATCACATAATCGATCCAGTTTTGAGATTATGGAATAGAATGAACACAAAATGATGTCATGATAATGGAATGAATCTTTTCCATATAATGTTTTGAGATGTTATTTTCTGAAAATTTTTAAGATGTTATTTTGAATATAACAATTCATCAGAATTATATGAAAGATGTGTATGATTATTTCTCTCTTCTTTTTATAGATTATGGCTTATGGATCTTTCAAATACCACGTTTCGTTAAGTTCTCTCGTATGGATGACAGTATTCAAAATTTGAGGGCGAAAATGGATGCGAAAAGAGACACAGAATTTCAAACGGAAATACACAACATAAATATTGAATAGTGCGTAAATCCGGACGATTGCCAGTTATTTAAGCATATGAGCATCTTTCGATTGAGGATTGAGCTCGAATTGGTACTGACTTTTTTGCTTTGAAGATGTTGTGGGAAGAAAAAGAAATCGACAGACACCTCGGGTGAGGTCGCCTTCCACGTCTGTGGGACAGGACAGGATGAAATTCAGGAAACTATTGAGTTTATCAAATTCGACCTTTGCCCTACAATCAGGGTCAATCAGGGTGACCAAATGCCATTAAATACTACTTGGTAGACGCAACTTTTATTGGTGGTAACATTTTAACCCATATGAGTTGAAATAGGTGAAAATCTCATCATCCTTCCGAAGGGGAGATGGTTTCGTTTTTCGACCCAAATTTAAGGTACAAGGGAAGGAAGAGAGGTCATAATATATGAGTCATAAGAGTAATTTTTTACGAGGAACCCGAATATGGCCCTAATTTTAGGATCTAGAGGATAGTAGACCCCTTTCTGGACCTTTACCTACGATTTCAGCTAATTTCCTGAATTTAACCCTGTCCTGACGTGGAGGACGACCTCACTCAAGGTGTCAGTCGATTTCTTTTTGTCTCCACAACATTTTCAAAGCAAAAAAGTGAGCATCAATTCGAGCTCAATCTCGAAAAATCGCACAAAAAGTGAAAAGGCCGAGTTGGCGCCTCAATTTTTGGCCTTGGCCGGCTCAAAAGTGTATCGGATGTTCCAAAAACTCACCTATCTTGTATAGACGGACTTGAGGAACACGATAGAGGTAGGCAATCTAGAGGTAGTCGGGCTACCTTTCATACAATAATTTTCAAAATATGAAAAATGTCGATAAAATATGCACACAGAAATATTCTAGTACTGCACTATGCTGAAAATCTATATATATATATAAAAACAAAACTGTTTGGTTGTATCTGCTCGATTTTCTCTGAATGTACCCAATGCCCTTCAGTGGGGGTTGGGTCTGTGGGTAGCCCGTCATTTCCCATTGATAATAAGAGAGTTTGGTGGGGATTGGCTCTGACTTCTCTAGGAATTCATAGAAAATTGTCGCAGAAGAATCGTTGGTGACGTCATGGAAAATTCCATACCGTATATTTTGGAACATTCGATAATGGAAAAATACCAGATCAATAGAAATTTCCAGAACATTCGTTGGTGACGTCATGGAAAATTCCATACCG
>NW_022203645.1:0-1210 GCF_009176525.2 Contarinia nasturtii | reverse complement strand
CATTTTATGCTGCGATGAAAACAAATACGAAATAGAAAATGTTAACTAGATGAACAAGCAAAAGTAAAATCAACGCTTGTTTGTATCATTATCCGTTGGTTTTGTTGTTGTCAGCGAATTCTTTGCGCAAATATGGAGCTGGTGATATTTACAATTGAAGAAGAGAAGAAAGGTCATGCTCATGAATATTATTGTAGTGAATCCAATGCGATTCACTTTGGTTTGTGTCTCGAAATGCAAGCGAGCTTGGCGGCAGAAGCAAATCGAAAGAAAAACAATCGATATATGAAGAAAACGGGGACGACATCATTTTGTATACATTGTGCACATGTGAATTTGATACAAGTAGAAAAAACGACTGTCGCTCAGACTGTCATTGATACGAGAGATGAGTCGATAGTGTAGAGACAAGCACGTACACAAATGCACCAACACAATCAATTGTGGCTTGGGAATCGTTTCGAATTGAAGAATTTACGTTCTAGATTTGCATTTCCCATCGGCAATTACTTTTATCGCTCCATTCATGCCATTTTCCAACAACACTGAAATCGAATACCAAACAAATTGATCTGAACATATCGTGCACCAATTGAATGCGCACAACCACTTTCATCTGAAGAAAAACACACTGAAATATGTCAATCGTGACAGATCAAATGTGATTATGTGAAATGCGACACCCAATGCGCACAATGACCAAGACGATTGAAAAATCCAAGTGTGTGTGTGGCATCAAATTCACCGCAACAGTTGGTTCACATTGCGACGTTTCGGTATTTTCATTTCTAATTGTTAATCAACACCGACAATTTGTCGGCGACAAATCAAATGAAGAATTAGGAGGAAAAAATCAACGAAGCGGCGATTTGTACGTAATGAAGAAACAAATAAGAATTATGGTGACAAATAAAACAATAACAAGACTTTGAACTGTCTAAATCATCATTCCATGACACACTCACATGAAATTAAACGTTTTTCGTCGTTTAGCTAGAAATCGAATAATATTGTTCCCACTGAAACGAATTCTTCAGATACATAAATAAATTTGCGGGTGAAAGTAAGTGAAATGTTCTTGATTCTCCCAACAACTGCTCTGTTCGCACACATATCATGATGAAAATCGCTTGTAAATGTTGGCACACTTTTTAGAGCAAAAGCACAGTTATCACATCAAATCGGCCATTTAATTGATTTTCATTTTGTC
>NW_022203644.1:0-8555 GCF_009176525.2 Contarinia nasturtii | reverse complement strand
GTGAGAAGGGAGTCGAATAAAACTATACGAAGAGTGTGAGAAGAGCGTGTACACTCTTCGAAAAGCGTATTATACTGACTTGGGATGGCACTAGCGAATGCTGTAAATTTGTTCTCAAAAATGATAAAATGCGATTGATTCAATTTTGAATGACACCGGCGGCCTGTATTTTTTGTAATTTGTATGAAAGGTTTCAATGGGCTTTGCTAGATGGCGCTGAGAGACAAAAATGGCTGAGGCTTCGCCTTATGATATATTTCAAACCAAAACAAACACTACCACGGCTTCCCATACAGAATATTGAAAGTCAGTCGTATGGAAGATTTTCGGTGCATAAATGCGGTCGGCAAGCGTCCCGCTACTGTCAACTAAGCGTCCAGTTGTCTTGGTCTACTATGAGGCCCAAGAGATCTTGCTCGGTGAACGTCGCAAGAAGATTTTTGTTTTTAATTTTAAAAAGAATAATTTATTTTTAAATAACCTTAATACTAACAAAAGAAACAGAGAATCTTACTTTTTATTTTTGCTTTCGTTCTATTCGGTTTTTCTTTCTTTCGCTTTCTCTCCAACTCACACTTTCCCTATAAAAGGTAACCGCTCAAATGACCATTGCTCCGGGTTTCGCTTAGCCTTTTATAGGCGCATGCCGAGAGATGAACAAGTGATTTTGGATGCAAAATGCGTTTTTGCATATGTATTTATGACGTCACTTTGCTCATCTCTCGGCGTGTAGAGCGTTTAAGCGTGAAGTTAATTTGGAACACTATTGGATTCTAGAATAGATTAAAACTGCCTCGAGTTTTGTCTTGGTTTCATAATCTATTGTCTTGGTTATAATTCTAATGTTATTAAGATCGTCGGGTATTTGTTAAAAATGAAGTGGCTAACTTTAACGAAAAAAAAACAACAGTAGATGAAAACAAAGGTTTCAGCTATCAATTTGTTTTTATACAATAATTCATTTTAAGATTACAAAGAATATTCGCGTGTGTGTTCAAAATCAAGTCATCCTTGAACAGATTTAGTTTGAAGACATTATTTGTTGAATACATTTTCATCTTATAAGTTATAAGCAAGCGACAAAGCCAAACAAAATCAGTATGACTTTTGACTTTGCACTAACAACATCGAGCTAGTAAATAAGTCCAGTTCGTTTTATTTCGTAATTCACTTCATTTTCAACAGCGTGTGATCGCTAATTACAGACAAGCATTGTTACAAATTCATTGTAGTTGTCCGTCACTGCATTTCGTTTGTAGACCGGCCTTTCCAAGAAATGTTCCAATAATGTGATTCATTTTGAACCGATAATGAAGGCGCCACCTTGGATATTCCACAATCAAACTAAACTTACAATTTGGTTTGAGTGTGGAATATCTTAGATGGCTTCTTCATTATTGGTTGAATATTATAACAGTGCAAGCATGTAGCGTTTTCTATAGTGGACCTGTGTGTTGAACACGGTTCTAAATTTTAATCAAATTGTGAAAAAAATTAGACCTTAATGAAGGAAATACAAATGTTATTTCAAATATTTTTGCATAAAAGAGAAACTATAAAAGGACACATGTAATTTTACTTACTTATGACGAGGGGGGGACTCACGAATCGTAAGTGAGTATGTTGATAAAACAATAAACAGTGTATACTCTTTTTATAATTCGTATGGCTATTAGGGTGGAACATTTTTTTTAATTTCGAGGCATATCTTGATGGCCAGTTGAGAAAACATGTCTTATAGTCCCCAGATTCAAGATATGAAAGAATTTTCAACTTGCCGTTCCATATAAGACAGCGACTGGAAAGGAAAGGAGGTACATTTTACTGGAAAACCATGAAAAATTGCAGTGACCCAATCACCATGAAAACTTGTGAATCTTATTTTCTGACCAAAATTAGTAATATCACCAAGTTTCATGAAATTTCAACCAAAAATAAAGGTGCCTCCTTGTAGTTTGAAAATTGAGATCCTTTCTCAAAAGCAAGTGAAGGCTTTGTATTTTTCGCTAGCGACATTTCGTCATAATACTTGAAACATATTCGACATCTAAAACGCGATCTCTCTGGATGCTCCTTGTCTTCTAAGTATTCAAACCACTGTTTATTACTTTTGATTGTTTTTAACGGCATAATGTCCTTTTGATGTGTTTCAATTAATCTAATCCATTTTTCCCTAGAAAAAATAAAAATAAATATAATTTAAATTCACCATGAACGGTTAACAAAATATAATTAATATACTCACTGAAAATTGCTTGTTGTTTCCCATTCAAAAATTTCTTCGTAATTGGTTGTTTCGCTTAGCTTTCGTCTTCTGCTGTTGGTTCGGTCCAATTCATCTGCGATATTTCCATCGTTTGATCCTAAATTGAGTGAAGAGCAACCACTTTTCTGTGCTATTTCCGTTTCGATTTAATTTCCGTAACAAACATTAACTGTTTGTTCGATTTGGATATCAGACATACTTTGATACATCGAAATATCAGCTGATGCCTGGCACTGTAATGTATCGATCTCATCTATATCAAGTGGTACACTTTGAAGTGGATTCGCTAACGTTGCGAGATGGTGCTCAAGGATCTACAATTTTATCGTCGACTTGTATGAAAGGCTTTTTTGCGTTTAAAACTAGTTCCGGGAATGACTAGCCCTTTCGGTATAAAATTGCGATACCGTGCAAATTCGTATCGCCCGCATTTAAAAACGTTAGCACCCTGGAGTTCGCAGTGAATTTGTTTCGAAAAGACACATAAGGATCATTCATTTTCATATTCGTATTGGAAACTGTTTCAGTTCCAATCGTGAAAAACCCATTGGAACCAACTTTACTGTTCCACAAATTGACGACTAAATCAATCGACATTTTTCCTCTGCCATAAACAGATGTCCCACAATTTTATAACCTTGCAATGACTGGGTCACAGTTTTCGCATCACTTATAAACTTGAGTTCTATAAAGTCATTTTTTTTATTTTTCCTGGATTTCCAGTGTTTATTTCATTAATAACTAGAGTACAGTAGGCTGTAGTAGAAAAAAATAAAATGACAAACTTGAAATGCATTTTTAAATTTTGCAGCACAAAAGATTAATCTGAGATGTTGAAAATGCAAATATGCTTGACTGAAGTTCACTATCTTTCTTAAAAATCGCAAAAATGTTTGTGTTCAAATGCAATGACCAGTTTTTATTGAATTGTGTAAATTGAGATAAAAATCACAAAAGTTCTTATGTCCCAAGTGCACTAACCAGTTCTTTATTGAAACTGAGTTAAATGATTTCAAAATTCAATATGTTGGATTGCGTTTTCGCAGAAGTTATTATGAATGTATATATTTCGGTCGTTTCAATTGTTTATGTCTCAGTTTTTGCATATCTTCATTTTTGAATCAAAATTATTTTATCGATGATTGATATGATTTCTTCAAAGAACTTGAATTCATTGAAAAATCAGATCGAGTCAAAGTGTATAACAACTTGAAGAAAACCCGAAAGAAATTTTTTGCGATATAATAACGTTTTGATACGATTTTCATACAAAAACTGCCAAAAATGGTCGCTTACTTCTTTTTTTTTCAATTTTTTTTTCTAGATACCCTCCGAGCCAATTTTCACAAAAAGTAAGATCCCCCATTTCAAATACTATGAGACTATATGGGGTATTTGTGAAAATTGGCTCGGAGGGCGTCTGGAAAAAATATTTCATAGGTTATTTGGCATGCTGAAGCCGAATTTTTGGTTTTCAGGTCAAGAAAATCAGGGGTTGAGGGGTTATGACCCCTGGGGGTGGAGGAGTTGGAGGGCTGCTGACCCAAAAAAATTCTCTCATCATTCTGAACAACTTTGTAGAACATAATTTTTTGATCCGATGAGAAAATCGACATCAACAAAAAAAAAAAAATTGGAAAAGAAAAGAAGTAAACGACCTTTTTTTGCATTTGAAATGCACTAAATAGGTCACTTTTTAAGTTATTTGGAAAATATCTTGATATAAATTTGTGCATGCTCGAAAATGATATTAGAGGTATGGTTCCTTGGGCAAAAATACTTGTTATGGCCCATAGTACCAGAAACACGAGTTGCCCATGGAGTAAAAACAATTGACCCACCCTACTGAACAATTGAACATAGACTTTGCACTTCAGTGTAATATGCTACTTTGAGTAAAACGAATGAGTTTTATTCTATTTCTTTTTGTTTTTATTAAATTCTATTGCTGAAATGAGATGGATTTGTCATTTACTTGTACAAATTTGTTTACATGCATAAATTCTTCAAACGAATTGTCTATTCCGGCATATATTGAAATTCTCCTTTTTTATTGTAAACGCAATGTAAATTTAGATCACCGAAAAAAAAACTTTTTCCTCTGTTTTTTTTATATTTTTTTATTTTTTCATTATATTTCCTTAAATGAACCTTTGTAGTATATTCAGTAGTGTTGCAACAAACTCTATACGCGACTACAACAAAAAACGCTTTTTTGTAGCTTTGTCTTTCATGCGTACGATCAGAAATTCGTGTTTTTCGAAATTTATTCAGCAGATAATGTTTGAATAACATGATCGTTGGTTTAAGATCAGCGAAACTTTTTTTGTGATCCTTGACGATCCAGAACTGTATTCGTCGCCACTATCCGAATCTATTCCACCTAAAAGGCTTAAATACAAATGGTGGTAGGAAAAATGCATAACAAAATTGGGGAAATGCATACCAAAATCGGAGAAACGAAAACCAAAAATGGAAAAATGCATACCAAAATTGGAAAACGCGCAGGATAAAAATGGAGAAACACTGATCAAAATTGGAAAAATGCATACCAAAATTAGTAAAAACGCATTCCAAAAATAGGGAAAACGCATTCCAAAAATAGGGAAAACGCATTCCAAAATAGGAAAAATGCATTCCAAAATTGGAAAATTGCATTCCAAAATTGGAAAAATCCAAAAAATTATAACGGAGTGTATACTAACTCCATTATCAACCAAATTCATGTCGATAAAGGTGGAAAACAAAAAAAGCTGATTAATTTAATGGTGGCAAGCATGAGAAGTTCTCACTGAGAACTCTTTCGGATTTTTGTTTCACTCAAAAGTTTGAAATTCATACCCCTTATCCCATTTTTAATTTATTTCATTCATCTTTCGTTCTAGCCAAGTAAGGGAATAATTTATTTCAACTTGGCTTTGGGGTCCAATTTTTTGAAATGTTTGTATGAAAAGTGTGTCGAAAATTATTTGTATCGCAAAACTAACGTCATATTCATTTTTTTTCTCATGGGCATCACAACAGACATGACACTTCACTCCATCAACCAAAGTCGCTAAAAATCTAATGGTTTCTATTCCTCGGCACCCCCAATCATCCTGTGAAGTCAGATTTTGAATACGTGTTAACAAATGTTTGCGTACAGGGTACAGCGTACAGGGTACGCACATACATCCGGACATCGAAAAAACGACTGATTCGTGTTCCCTGGCTTCGAAAACACCCAGGAAACACGTTTTTTATGGGTGTTAATTTTCCGACCGATTCCAGTACTTTACCTTACACACTAGATGTGTGCGAAAAAGTAAAATTATTGAGCGCTAAAAGAAAACATAGAGGTCTTAGAGTTAAACAACATATAGAATGCTTAGAGCCATAACGGTAAAAATTTGCTGTTCTATGCGCTGAAAATATATATGTTTTAATTTGACATCCATAATTATTATATTTGATTTAATACGATAATGGGATTAACTCAATGAATTCGTTGTCAACATTCTCTCTTTCTGAGCGAGCGCGCGAATGAAGTTCTTGTGTTCTATTTTAAATCCCCTCTCCCTTTTTTTCCGAACCCTGAGCCAAATTAAATTAAATTATTCCCTTACTTGGGTAGAACGAAAGATGAATGAATTAAATTAAAAAGGAGATAAGGGGTATGAATTTCAAACTTTGGAATGAAACAAAAAACTGAACGAGTTCTTCTCATGCCTGTCACCAATAATTTTATCAGTTTTTTTTTGTTTTTCGCATTTTTCGAAACTTTACACAGTAAAAAAAGAAAGAAGATGTTAATTATTCGATCAGATAGTGTATTTTAACATGAATTTGGTTGATAATGGAGTAAGTATAGACTCCGTTATATTTTTTTAGATTTTTCCAATTTTGGAATGCATTTTTCCATTTTTGGTAGGCATTTTTCCAATTTTGGAATGCATTGTCCCCATTTTGAAATGCGTTTTTACTGATTTTGGTATGCATTTTTCCAATTTTGATCAGTGTTTCTCCATTTTTATCCTGCGCGTTTTCCAATTTTGGTATGCATTTTTCCATTTTTAGTTTTCGTTCTTCCGAATTTGGTATGCATTTCCCCAATTTTAGAATGCAAAATCAATTTCCCCAAATACAAATTAATCGTGCTTCGAACATTGTACGTTGTATTGTGACATGTTGCATGATGTTGCATATGCAACGTGATATGTTTTTATATAATTAATGACATAATATTGAAAAAACAATGAACATGTCCGCTCATGTCTTACATTAATTGTTGCTTATTGGTTTGTTTGTTCATTTGTGTAAATATCCATAAATGAAACACATGGTATCATGTAGCGGAAACGAGTGAGACTCAAACAAGTACTTCTTCTTCACAAACAATACATACACAAACATCACATGTACAGCAGAAGTCAATAAGTATTCATCACAGAAGCAAAGCTGAGTAGCGCGCGCATGTATTTGTGTTTGCACTGCTGTTATGGCGTATACTTGTGATGTTTGTGAGTTAGTATGTGTGTATTGAAGAAGAAGCACATGTTTGAGTCTCACTCGTTTATATGTAAATTACATAGGTATTTCCAGGCCATGATCACGGTAGTCGTAAAAGTCCTCTGAAAGCAGGCTGGGATTGTAACGGCCCCTCTCCTGACCAAACCTGAACTATCTTTCAATTCAATCTTTGAAATTATCCTTGAACATTTTCGTGGATTCGAAATCAGCATTATCTTCCTCGAAAATGCGCAATAAATTATTTTGTATAATGGATCGATTTCTCCGGAAAAATGCGAAATTGAACAACTGAAAATAGATGAAAATTTTCCACAGTAAGAAAATATAAGCCGACGCTATACGCAAAACCGACTGGTACGTGCGCTCATACGTTTTTACATCTTTTACATCTAGTGACCATACGATTTTTCGACTGATTCGTTACTCTTTGTGCGTATCTTCGCACAGTCGAAAAATCGTATGGTCACTAGATGTGAAAGATGTAAAAACGTATGAGCGCACGTACCAGTCGGTTTTACGTATAGCGTCGGCTGATATTTTCTTACTGTGCAGAACTAAAATTTCCGGTGGCACTTTCTCAACGCTATTATCCAATCGCATTTTTTCAATGTGATCATTGTATCGAGCGCCACAATAGCAAAATATGTCATCATGCAGCCACACACAATCGGTTTAAAGGGCTAAACTGTAGATTAAAAGGAAAACATGCTTACAATATATAGCTCGACTTGTTGTTGTTTTTTATTCAACAAATGCATAATGAAACACGATTTTCATCACTTTTTTCAAAGGGTAAGTATAATTCATTAGTATCAAATTGAAAATACATCTTTTTTCTATTAAATATTAAACCATTTATTGATATGCCGTATATCGTTTGCGTTGACATCATGAACCCATTTCTGAGCCTTGATGACATCACGCAATGCGTTCCAGGCCATGGCTTTATCCGCGTTACCCAAATGTGTACATATTATAGCGATCGAATCTACCGCATCGCAATCGTCTTCCACCGTTTCTTGTGTGAGGTATTCGATAGAGAACGGCAATGCAGTACTATACGCACCG
The DNA here is from genome assembly GCF_009176525.2 of Contarinia nasturtii. NCBI lineage: Eukaryota > Metazoa > Arthropoda > Insecta > Diptera > Cecidomyiidae > Contarinia > Contarinia nasturtii. The sequence goes on along the minus strand of NW_022203644.1, from coordinate 712 downwards.
ACCGTACGATAAAAGGAGTCAATGCGATGGATTTCATTGAACTTCTTGAAGGAGGATATTCTCTGTTAGAAAAAGTTATTCGAACGAACATTTAAGTTGCATTTAAGAATGCATTCGAACAATTTAACTGTTCGTACTGAGAGATATTCGAACGTTCGAAAAGATGTTCGTTAATTCGCTCGAAGATATATATTATATACGCGGTTAAATATCTCAGCATCAGAGCGAGTAACTTCAACTTCGTTCTGATTGTCGACGTCGTAGTAAATGCGCATAGAGCATGCCTGCAATGGAGCAATTGCTAAACGAAATTCTTTGAACTATTATACGAGTAAAACATTTCCATGGAAGTGAATATATTTCTATCGGATGAGTGCGTAGAGCACATTGCCGAGGGTATTTTGTACTAATGTTGTGTGCGTGTGTCGCTTGTGAACGAAGTTTTGTAGTATGCGGCACACGCACACAACCGAACCATACCTTTTTTTCGATGATACATTTTGAAGAGAAATAAAAAATTGATTCAACTTCAAGTCAAAATAATTTGAAATGTTCATATTAAATGTTCAAAACGATCCTAATTTCTAATTGGTTAGTCAGCCGACTGCTGCATGGTTGTGCGTCTCGGACGAGGCGAAGTAGAACATTCCGATCCCATATCTTACTCAATGCTCTTGCACGGCAGCCATTTACATTTTAATATAATTTCGTA
>NW_022203643.1:0-5070 GCF_009176525.2 Contarinia nasturtii | reverse complement strand
ACATTACTTTATTATTTTGATTATTATTTTTGGTATTTTATTGAATGTTCTTTTCTCAAGATTCTCCATATAGAACGCCAATTAGTAAGGCACTTTTGCGCCTACAAGAGTCGGGAAAGATTCAGGGTAAAATAATTAATAAGGGCTTACATTTTAGTTTATTAACCGATTTATGTTGGTTTTTTCATAGAATTAATCGATAATTGGTGGGAGAGTAAAGATGTTGATTGTGAAGCCGGCGACAAAGAACGAAGCGACACTCCTGAACTGGACATGGAGAATTTGGGTGGTGTATTTTTGGTTTTGGCTGTTGGCTTACTGTTGTCAATTTTCATTGGAATTCTCGAGTTTATTTGGTCTGTTCGGCGAACATCAATCGATGAAAGGGTAATGGGCTCCAAAGCAGTCTTCTATAGCTGTGATGAATTTTCATTTTGTTCTTTTCAGATAACACCCTATGAAGCCTTCAAAAAGGAGTTAAAGTTCGCAGTTTCTGTGTGGAAAGTTCGCAAACCAGTGGCACGTGTGTCAAGTGCTGGAAGTTCGGTTCGGTCAAGTATATCGAATGACATCCAAATGGATTCGATTCGAAATATTAAACGAACAGGATTGAATGGAATTAATTGAAATATTGGATGATTTTTAAAAATTAATCACATTCATATGACATTAACTCGTGAAGATTTTATCATCATTATTTTTTTTTATTTAAATGTTACTTAATTATATATTCTGCTCCGTTTTAAATAAAATATCGCTTCAAACGGAACGCTATCCAAAAGTGGCCAAAGATGTGTATTTTCAAGCTTCACGTTTTCACACTAAATTTTTTACAGCTCTCAGTTTCTAAGTTTATTTTTGCACACTCACATTTTGATTGTAGAAATAGCGTATAAATAAATCAAATGAGAGACGAAACAGGTGGTTTTGCAATGTTGATATTTTGTATTACTGACTTCATCGTATTTATACGCGGTTAAGAGATACGACAACAAATGCACAGATGTTTCCGAGCATACTCTCCGTTCGTATTTTCGTTGTGATCCTGAAAATTCAAACATCTTTCCAATAAGACGTGCGTATGCTCTCCGTTGGAATAAGCGATTTAAAATTGAAGTTATTTTCAGTGATCACTGTCAGTCAGTTGCTGACATCAAACGGGTAAAGGCTGTGCTCCATTTTACATAACACATTTTCATCGGTGAAAATAATTTGAAAATCGATCAGAAATGAGGTTTTCATTGATATTCGCAATAAGTGTTCTGCACATTTTTGAGATTGCATCAACGCAACAATATAAATACATTAATATAGGTAAGTTTATATGCGATTTTTTTTTCTATGAAGTGAAAAAGTGACACGTGTACGCTATTTGTATCTGAAACGTGGCCACAAATTTACGCATCTCAAAGTTAGTTCGTAAAATGCAGTGTTTATAACTAAAAACTAAACCTGAAAATTCAGAAAAAAATGGCATAAAATGATGAAAATTCTCATACGAAAAATCCAAATTTTAGCCAAACCAGTGACAAATGTATCAAGTGCGCAGAATCATCAAGTGTGAAGAAATATCATCGTTACTGCAAAATTTGGAATTCGACTTGAAAGCCGACACCATTTACTAAAAATAAACCTCTGTGACTTTGTGTATTTAATAAACTCGTGTCCGTTTTAGTCATTTTGCTAATTCATTATCTTTCAAAAAGAGTCACCAATGGGAAATACATTTGTGTCACAATCAAAACAACATTTTAAAATATACTATTCTTCTCTCTTTTCTCACTAGGCGGCATTTTCCCGAAAAACAACAATGAATTGGTGGAATCCTTCGCAAATATAGCTAAAACGAAAAATACATTTAGTGAGACGGTCAAATTGGAAACAATTATTAGCACTGTCGATATAAACGATAGTATTCAAGTGCAAAAGGCTGGTTTGTATTTTTGTTATTTATAGATAGTATGGCTGTGAAAGAATAGGAACTTTTGAGAATATTTTGTATGATTTATCACAATCAGCAGTATTCAAATATAAAAAAGGCTATTCATCTTGTATTTATCATTTTTTTATAGTTTGTGACATGGCTGACCAAAATGTTGCAGCAATTTTTGGTCCAAATTCTCTGAAGACTTCAGGTAAATTATGATAAATATTTCAACCTTTTTTGATTGTAAAAGTTTTTCTTTCACTTTCAATTTTAGGTCTTGTGGCATCGATTTGTAAGAAACTTCGGATTCCACATTTCACAGCCTTTTTTCAGCCAATTGAGATCGACAATTTTAACAGAACCAATTCCTATACTCGAAACTTATTTCCACATGCGAAGAAGTTTTCCGAAGCCATGATGGAAATTGTGAAAAGCTTGCGATGGACGAAATTTGCGATCATTTACGATTCGGAAGGAAGTTTGGAAAAATTTCAAGATACATTCAATGACATTGCAAGATTGGATACTACTGGTGATCCATCCATAGCCGTTTATAAATTGCCCACCGATTCGGACAACTATGAGCCTTTGCTCAAATCCATATCAAAATCAGGCCACAATCGAATTATAATCGAATGCACAATGGAACACACTTATTCCATTCTAAAACAAAGTTCCAAAGTTGGAATGATGAGTGAATATGTGGTTAGTTTTATTGGAAACTTTAACTTTTACACAGATCATTCAAATGAGTCAAAACGTCTCTTTTCAGAGTTATTTTATTACGGGTATTGATGGATATTTGCTTGATTTGATGCCATTGCCCGATGTGAGCGCAAACATCACAACAATTCGTTTCATAAATCCAACGAATGCTGACATTTACGAATATGAAATCAAACCATATTTCGTGCGAAATCGCAATTACAAACCAATGTTCAATCCGTATTCAATGACAGTAAGTAAACTATTGTTGAATGAAAAAGGGCTATTAATTTGAGCAACTCGTATTTCAGACAGAAACTGCTTTGATGCAAGACGCTGTGACGGTGTTCTCGGAGGCTTTTGGCGACAATAGAACATTTATCGAACAATTTAATATGAGTCCAACTTCTTGTTACGCCACTTACGATGAAAATCAATTCGACAATGACAGCGGCAGAGATATTCTCAACAAAGTCGATGAAGTATTGTGATTCATTTTTTTATGTTTCAAAATGAACAAACTGTGAATGTGTTTTTCTGATTTTCAGAATACCGTTCGAGGATTAACCGAGGAAATTCGTTTCAATGAAGACGGACAACGAGATTTGTTTTATATTGAGGTGCTTCAACTATCTCGCAATGAGTCCGGTGACAATTATAATAACTTCAAGAAAGTTGCCGTTTACGACTCAAGATACGGAATATCATTGTTGCGTAATTTTTCAACTGTTGAAGAACAAACGACGTTATCGATGCAAGCCAAAATATTTGACGTTATTATTCGTGATGGCATGCCATTTGTGCGGAAAAAGTAATTTAACGATCATATTCTGTTTCCTGCTTTTCGGTAACGGCTTTCAAATTGCCGTTGTGCCTTAAAGAAGTTGATTTGGGTTTTAAAAATTGTGATATGTGCTATTATTCAATTTCAGAGAAGGTGTGACTTTGGGTCCAAATGTTACTGAAATCGATTTGTACGAAGGTTTTGCGATGGTAAGACATTCAAAATCATAAAGTAATTATTATTAAAGTAATTATTTATTTGCCTAAATGCAGGATCTCATAAAAAACCTTGCAATTGAATGTAAATTTCGATACAGAGTTTCGGTTAGGGAAATTGAAAATGGTAAAATCGACGAAAACACCGGACAATGGACTGGAATCGTTAAGGTAATAATTGGTTTAGTAATTTCAATTATTATGGATTAAGTTAGAAAAAAATATTATTTCGAAGATAATTTATAATATTTTTTTAAAATTTGTATTAGGAAATTATTGACAAGAGAGCTGACTTGGCAATTGGAGATATAACCGTTACTCAAGCTCGCAAAAGTGTATTGGATTTTAGCACGCCATTCATGACACTGGGTAAAGAAAAAGACTACATCATTCAATGATTATGAGAATAGCTCTAATACGCTTTTACGTCACAGGTATCAGCATTTTATATGCAAAGCCATTCAAAGAAAAAGCCGGATATTTCGCGTTCATGGACCCTCTTTCGACGCATGTTTGGCTACATGTGGCTACAGCTTTTTTGTGTATTTCGATTATAGAATATCTACTGGCAAAGTGAGTTCTCTTTGCTATTTGTAATTATTTTTTACTATTTATTGTTTTTTTAATTATTCCATAGGATGGCCGCAAACGGTAAGATGTTGTATAAGTTGCGACATATTTCCCTACCTATATATATTGTGCAATTTATTTCTAGATTGGGAAAATCCACATCCATGTGATGAAAACCCCGAAGAATTGGAAAATATTTGGAACATGCATAATTGCATATGGCTGACTGTCGGTTCTATTATGCAACAAGGATGTGATATTCTTCCCAAGTATGACATATTTGCATTGACTTTTTTTGTTGTCATTACTCATTTATGGTAAATTTCAGGGGTGTTCCTACTCGATTGGCTGCTGCTGTTTGGTGGTTCTTTGCTCTCATCGTCATTTCTTCATATACGGCAAATCTTGCCGCTTTCTTGACCAAGGAACGAATGGAAGAAAGTATTAGTGGCGTTGAAGATCTTTCTGTACAAAATAAGATCCGATACGGATTACAAAGAGGTGGCAGCACAGAAGCATTTTTTAAGGTTTGTTTTCAAACCAAATTAACTGGTTTGCAAAATGATAGCAACTTTTAATATGTTCTTTATCGTCCAAAACATATTCATGAACAATATTTTATTTTAGAACTCAAATTTTTCCATGTATCAAAAAATGTGGTCGGTCATGGAAAAAGCTGATCCAAGCGTGTTTGTAAATAACAACGAAGAAGGTTTGATGCCAAATATCCAAAAAAAATGAGAAATAAATTGAGAATTGAATTTTGTAGGTGTTGAACGAGTTAAACGCGGTAATAGAAATTATGCATTCTTTATGGAATCAGCGCCGATCAAGTACGAAATTCATCGTGAATGTAATTTAACGCAAGT